>NC_141876.1:198130201-198433231 GCF_056163025.1 Triticum urartu | reverse complement strand
GACTTCTCCAATGTGTGACATGGCGATGTGAGCTGCCATGCTCTTTCCTAGACTCCAAGTTGGTGCATCAAAAGAAAACTCTATGGGCTCAGTGACTGGCATGAACGTCCTTCTTGGAACTTGAACTTGAATCATCCAGCGCTCTTCTTCAGGTAAAGTGGCTTAGTAGGTTCCTGTGAAGCTTGGTACTCCTATGTTCAGGTATCTAGTGACTTCTTCAAGTGACGTCCAAAGGGTGTATCTTCATCCGGTTGCGTGAACTTGTTCCTTGCATCCGCCATCCTAAAGAGTAGAAAAGATGAGAAGTCAGAAGAGGAGAGAGTGAAAAGTGATCTAGGTCTTTTAGCTTAGTGGTCGTGTCCTACAGTCAGCGTGTGCTCTGATACCATCTTTGTAGCGACCAGACCTCAAACAGTCTGATCTCTGTGCTCTGGTGTCATCCCTGGATCAGTAATGCTGACACCACACAGTACTCAGAGGATTTATAGCAGAGTAGCAATCACACACTTATTACATCGAGTGTCTCCATAGAGAACTTATTACAATAAATATGGCTTAAGGCCATCTAATAACGATAAAAGCGGAAGGCTTGGAAGATAAGTGAGTCCATCAACTCCAACGGCATCACTAAGTATAGAACCACGACCTAAAAACTCCTTAATCGTCGTCTGAAAAGTCTGCAACATTAACGTTGTAGCCCGAAACGGGTCAGCACATGGAATATGCTGGCAATGTAACACATAGAGAGTAATGGAATGAAACAGCTATACTATATGCATATTTGGCTGGTGGAAATTAGCTCTATGGTTACAGTTTTGCGTAAAGCCAATTTTTCCCTACTTCAAAGAAATAGATTTATTTAACTATCATGGTAGTTTGTTAAACATTGAGAATGGTTGACAGCATTCTCAATCCCAATTAAGCATCATCATTAAACATAACCCAACAAAATTAATTTAGAGTAACATGTTGAGATTCACATGATAATCCGGGTACTAGATACTCAAGATGTCCATAACCGGGGACACGGCTAACCATGATTAGTTTATTACACTCTGCAGAGGTTTGCGCACTTTTCCCCACAAGACTCGATCGCCTCCGTTTGGTTTCTCGCACTACATGGTGTTTGAGAAGACAGATGACCAAGACATAGTCTTTCAGATGCGCTAGCACCTTACGATCGGGTTGACCGTATCACCTACACCCCCTACATCTGCTAGTCTACCACTGTAAGAGTTTGCACAACTTAGTCAACTATGCTAGAGCCCATAATAGCTTGTGGCTGCACATGGAAGTTTCTAGTATGAATAGTCTCATGATCCCTTTGAGCCTGGGTGGCGGTCCAAAAGAAAACAGGCAAGTCCTGGAATACCCAAGTGCCTCAATCCACCCAGATGTGTGTTTAAGTTGCCACCTTAGATAAACCATTAATTAACAAAACTCACATCTGTCATGGATATCACTCACCCAATCCACGTCTACTAGCATAGCATGGCATAATAAGCAAACGTAGAAGTAACTCCCAAAGGTTTGATAATAAACAGGTAATAGGTAGTACCTCAACTACTTCCCATCCCACAATTTAATTAGATCCTAATCATGCATTGTGTGAGGATTGATCTAATGCAATAAAACTGGGTAGTAGGAAAGGTATGATCAAAGTGTTACTTGCCTTGCTAATGATCCGTGAAACCTAGAGATTCGAAGTAACAGGCGGCGCACTACGGGTATTCTATCATAGACAAACAAACAAGCATACAATAAGTACTCATGTAATGCACGGGTAAAACTCAAAGAAGAGATCTAACCAGAAGGTTCAACTTAAGAACTCCGGTTGGCAAAAAGAATCAAATCGAACGAAGCAACGAAAGTCAAACGGCGAAAGAAAACAACTTCGTTCTACTAATCTGGATCTAGGGAAAATTTTACAGTAGCAAAATCTTGTTTAAGTTGATTAAACGGATAGAGGGTTTCGAGACGAAACTCTAGGCGCTTAAATCGCCTGATTCCGATAAACGAGCGAAAAGTTATACTAAAACGAAAATCGGATCAGGAATCGCGATCAGAAAAATCACGGATTTAATCCGCGAAAAAGAAAAACGACGAACGTTCGCTAGAACGAACGAACGGGCGAACGCTCACTATTTAAATAAACCGGAAAAACCGATCTATTTAAAAAAACCGAATCTAAAAAACCCGACGGAAAAACCGAACGGTTTTTCAAAAAAAATAAAAAAACCGGCGTGGATTTTGAGGCGGCGGCGAACTTTGGGCGGCGTGCGGCGGCAGCGGCCTCCGGCGGCGGCGGGCGGCGAGGCGGCGGCGGCGGGCGGCGAGGCGGCGGCGGCGGGCGGCGAGGCGGCGGCGGGCGGCGAGGCGGCGCGGCGGCGGCGGCGGCTTGGGGCTGGGGCGGCTAGGGTTTGCCCGGGTGGGCTGCACCGGCTTATCAAGCCTGCCCGGGCCGGTGTCCTAGTCGGACACGGCCCGTAGGTCGGTGCGCTTTTTTTTAATTACACGTAGAAGAAAAATAAAAAGAAATACTAAACGGACTCCAAAAATTCCGAAATAAATTTTCACGGGCTTCTAAAATCAAGCCGCACAAGATGAACATTTATTTGGGACCTAAATGCAATTTTGAAAAAATGCACATTTTTCCTAAATTCAAATAAAACACCGAAAAACTCCGAAATAAAATCTTATTTGATTTTATTATTAAATCCTCAATATTTCTTTATTTTGGGAAAGTCATTTTATTCCCTCTCTCATATTTTTGTAATAGAAATAATTGATGATAAAATAAATAAAATGAAATGATCCTATTCTCAAAATTTGAGAAAACTCAAATATAAAAATAACGAAATCCCCAAATCTCTCTGTGGGTCATTGAGTTGCGTAGAATTTCTAGTATCAACCAAAATGCAAAATAAAATATGATATGCAATGATGATCTAATGTATAACATTCCAAATTGAAAATTTGGGATGTTACAATTACCTGCTACTTTATTGTCCTGTTCACCTCTTAGACTCCAAGTCAGGTCCAAATTGATGTTCAAACTTGAGTTCTAAATTAGTTGTGGGGCACATATCGAGGTAGCAATGAATAATATCTCTATCTAGAATCTGGTTCACGTAGGGTATGCCTATGTTGTTCATCTTGGGTGGGAAACAAATAGTAAAGCAATCATCATCTGTTTTTTATTAAATTAAAGCAATCATCAGCCTACTATCATTATTTTTGGATCCAGCCAGTTGTTATTACCATTACTCTTGATTGTTACCATTACTGTAGATTTTTGCATGCTCTCCTTACATAATCGCACTATATTTTTGTATGCATGTCACTTATTGTAGATAGTCATGCTGAACATGTAGAGAAAAAGAGAAGAGTTTTGCACAGCAATACAATGTCATGCAGACATCGCTCCATGGTAGGTTCAATGGCAAACCCTCCCCCCTCTCCAGATTGTAATCCAAAGTAAGATATCTGTTCTGAGGCCGATTCAGATGCAGCTAACCACTCCTATTTACCCCCCCCCCCCAAGGTGTTTGCTCTAACTTGGCCTGATGATGTTAGTCATATCATGCATATGTTGCCTTGCAGTGCCTACTTTCGCCATCATATATGTCATCTGCTTAGTTTAGACATGTTCTGTAATGCCACCTGTTTAGTTTTAATATCATATATGGGAATTATGCAATGCCATCCTGTTTAACCAGGCATCATATATTTGAATGATATCTAGCCCATCCTTTTCTTCATTAAATTTCCATTTGTCGACAATGTTTGTACATTAAACTACTCTTCATGTGAATCAGCCATTTGAGTGGGTGATGGAAAAATCTGGAGTGAAAACAAGGCCTTCAGAGCAAACAGTGCTACTTGTCGAAGCGGATCTCTTGCTGGATCCCGATAGCTCCTCAGAGATGGATTCGGAGACAGATGACCAGTCCTATTCCCCCACCGAGGTGTATGATCTAACTTGGCACGGTTCTATTGCTCGTATCATGCATATGGTGTCTTGCATTGCATAGTTTAGACATCATATACACAATATTCAACACCATGTTCTTAGTTCAGACATCATATATGCAAATGCCCTCCGCTTAGCATATAAATCACATATGTGAATTAAATCATGCGATCCTGGTAACTTAGATAACATGTGTTTGAATTATGTTATGCTATGCTTTTTATTTTAGATAGACATCATATATGTGAAATTATGTCATGCTATCCGTTCTAGTTAAATAATAAACATGTCAATTATTTAATGCCCTCTTTTTCCACACTATCTATTGCATCTATCTCTCATACAATGTCTGTACATTCAATTATGTTTCTTATTTATCAGCCATTTGAATTGGACCGGGTGATGGCAGTATCTAGCGGAGTAAAAACACGGTCTTCAAATAAAACAGTGCTACCTCTTGGTGGAGATAGCACCCCGGTTGTACATGCACGAGAACTAGCCCTACCACATATAACTCAGAATCTCGCAGATTTTACCCCTACAGCGATGGACAGAGAACCAGCTTCACCCAATCTAACCCCAACCCCAGTAGATAGTAACCCAGTTCCTATTGACACAACACCATCTCCACCACATAGCTCCCAAACAAGAGCAGTTAGTAAGGCAGCTCCAGTGCCCAAAGCGCCAGTACTTCCACAGCAAACCCCAACTCCACCAGTTAGTACACCTATTCCTGTGTAGGAAGCACAACCAGCCATTCATAGTTTAGCATCTATCGCATTTGATGTTGTTAAACCCTATGTGTGTATCTTCCCATCATGGAAACATTGTACTGAAGATGAAGGAAAATGCTAGTTGCAGGTGTTTGTCCAGGAGTTATGTGTAAGTAATGTTATTCATGGCAATTACTTTGCTTTGTCCCATACATTGTACCTCCATGATGGTTATAATACAGTATTTTTTCCCGTTTTTCTCTATAGAGAAGGACCGATTTGGAAACTCAGAATGAGGTAACCTATGCTAATACCTCTGCTATCTTCAAGAATTCTTGGTGGCAGTATCGGAATTACCTGAAGAAAATGTACTTCACTTGAAAGAAACTCATCAAATTCCCTTACGTTCTCCTAAGACACATTTACTGGACGATGACTGGGAACGCCTTGTTCTTTACTAGTCCCGAACCAAGAATGTGGTAAGGTCTATGAGCTCATTTTATTTTAAGTACTATATGCTTGCGTCTTACTCTACTCTGTTCATGTAGAACAAGTGCTTAAACCTGAAGAACAACTGTTCTCATTTAATATTCCATTGTTATCATGCATACTGCTTTGCTCTTGTATCATTGTATTTACTCATACAAACTTATTTTTAAATTGAACTATCCAATGGAAACTCCAATGGCACAACAGGTATGTTTACGCATGTTCCTTTAACAGGTTTGCTCTTATAAATATCTCTGTTGATTTCAATTTCAATTGTGTATACAGTTGACTTCTCATATCATGCACATTAGTAGCATCATAACAGGGCCAATAGTATAGTTGTACATGTAGACCCGCGGTACCCATCTGAACTCTTGTTGTGCCGTTTAGTTTCTCACACATTGTATTCTTTCAGTGTTGCTTTCTCTTGAACTGATATGATTTGAACCGTGTCTCTATTTTGATTTGGCAAGACAATGCTATGACCATAGGACATAGATATATGTTTGTTTGATGCTTTTATAATGTACTACTTGGCAATAGAAGACTTCGTAGTTTAATCTTGTCCACCTTACTAATGAACTGGTTCACCGAAATGAGTTCCATATACTAGTACATGCTAAACCTATTATGTGTCTGCTTGTTTCTTGTTTTAGAATGCTGACAGAATATTGGGGAAGAGTTTCTTATTAAGCAATGATAAATGAAATAATGCAGATAAGGTTCAGGATCATGAGACATCCTTGTTGGTAGCCAACAAAGCTGATAAAACAGCTAAGGAAAATTATCTTGAAGACAGTGAGGCAACCGCAAAGTCCTGTCTTGGTTTACTATTCGAGTTACTGGCCACTACCGCTTCCACAAGCTATTCAAACTCACTGTCAGAATCAGTTCGGTTTCTTGAGTCTCAACTACAAGCTGAAAGACATCGATCAGCTCTGCTGCAACAAGAAGCGGAAGGACTGCGGAAGTCCCTGGAGCATTCAGATACATACTTTCTAGTGCAACAGCAAGCGTTGGAGCATTTTAGCGCCAAGCAGGACAAAGCTAATAAGCTTGCTAAGCTTATTGCCAACATGGTAGATACCTAGGATAATGTTTCTTGAGCTCTTATGAAGTTGTTTAAGATATGGACTTGTTTTGTTGCTGCGTTTATTTGCACTGGTGGCCAATTTTGACGGCCACTGTATGTAATATGGTGCTTTGTTCCCTATATTTGCACTGGTGGCGAACTTTGATGCCCAGTGGATGTAATATGTGTAATAGTTGTAATAGGCTAGCGTTAGTTTCTTGCTTATTTTTTTCCTTATTGTCTTGTTTAGTTGTTTGCTTGTAGTCACTCCAGTTGTTTTTTCGCGTTTTTAGTGGCCACAATAACCTAGTTTTGGTAACTAGGCCACAATAATCATGGAAACACACGGACTGTTGTAACCATGGGCCTCTTCGGGCCGTAGGATCCATGGGCCTTCTATGGGCCATAGGATCCATGGGCCTTTTACGGGCCGTAGGATCCATGGGGCTTCTACGGGCCGTAGGATCCATTGGTCTTCTATGGGTCGTAGGATCCATGGGCCTTCTACGGGGCGTATAATCATTTCACCAAACATGGGCCATACTATTCGTGGACCATAACGGGCCGTTAATAGGCCATATTTGATAATGCTATGAAAACTGCCCAATGGGTTAACGGGCCACAAACGGGACGAATGTAACCACGGGTTGTATTTGGCCCACAAACGGAATAGGCCAGTAATGGACCGTATCTAACCGAATTCTAGAAATGAGCCCAAGAATAAATGGGCCCTTAGAAGGCCAAAAGTTAACACGGGCTGGAAACGGCCGACGGAATAATGAGCCGTTAATGGGTATAAAGCGATACACTATTCATTATGGGCCAGTTTCATCTCGGGCCTTTAATGGGCCGAGAGTTACAAAGGGCCTCATATGGTCCGAAAGACATCATGGGCCATACATGGGCCGAAAGTTACAATGGGCTGGAATCATATTGGACGGCCCATACGAAGCTACTGGGCTTAATTCTGATAAGCCATAATGGGCCGGTAGTAAGCGGGCCGTAAATGGGCTATATACGAACATGTCATTAACACGCCTTCCCAGGGCCGGCCCATTACCTTTTGACCGTATCAAACGGGTCGGCCTTTTCACCGGAATGGGCCTCCGTTGGGCCGTGCCACGTGTTGATGTATCATTGGTGCCTCCTATCCAATGAGTGGATGACATCTGTCCGAACGGTGAGCCGACACGTGTTTCCTCCGGCCAATGAGAATTTTACACGTGGAAAATTCCCATTGGTCCGGGCTGTTAACGGGTTATCGGATCCAAAACCGGACCCTATAGCTTAACGGCGTCCCATTACGGTGGATGCCACGTGTCGGTCACCCTTGACGAGAGCACTTCTATGACGCGCGATTTATCGTCATGGAAGTGGACACTTCCGTGATGATAATTTTGGTAATGTCATGGAACACTTCTACGACAGCACAGGTATTACTATCTTCATTTTGTCATAAATTTGTCATGGATGTATATGCATGATAGAAAACATGACCGACTATGACAAACACGTATCATAACGGAAGTGTCTTTTTTTGTAGTGCGTGCATGCATTGATATATTCCTACACTAGCACATTTGGTAAATTCTCATTTGGGCCAGAGATTAGGAGGAGCATGTGTATCCACGAGGGAGGAGTCCTGTTCGGTGCTAACAGCTAGGAAGGGGTCCTGGTCGAGTATTACTTCGGTTGGGTTCGGCCACCAGAATCAGATCGTTCGAAGAAAATACTAGGAGATTGTATTTCCTCTTTATGTTACACGAGACCACCAAAATTACAGGTGCATGTCTACAGGTTTTTATGGTGGAGATTATTATCCTTGAAGACGCTTGGTTGGGCTCCACCTACAGATTTTATGAGAAGGAATATCAGCAACGAAAAAGAGAGTCCTAGTGTTGTTTAGATAGGTCCAGATTGTGTTCCTTCCGAATTAAGAGATGAGATGAGTAGGGGTGCGGCCAGCTTGTTGGTCACGCCAAATATAGTACTTGGCTATATATAAAACAACGGGGCGTCATGTAATAGGAGGTGATATTACACAATGAATTAGACACCGTGTGTGTTTTTGCCGTCGACCGTTATCGAGTTTTGAGAAATCTTGTCAAAAATATCTACTGGCGTGTGAGTTCCTGCGACGTGACCCATAGGAGATTACAAGCTAGGCCTATGCGGTTCGTCCACATTATTCCTTCAGATTGAGGGGTTGGCGTGTTGTTTCTGTGGAGTTTGTGAACATCTTCGTAAACCCGCAACTAGTTCTTGCTGCGATGGAGTTTCGTGCTGAGAAAGATCGGGCCAACAACGGATCGACCCTTGATACATCTCCAACGTATCTATAATTTTTGATTGCTCCATGGTATATTATCTACTATTTTGGACATTATTGGGCTTTATTATCCACTTTTATATTATTTTGGGACTAACCTATTAATTGGAGGCCCAGCCCAGAACTGCTGTTTTTTTGCCTATTTTAGGGTTTCGAAGAAAAGGAATATCAAACGGAGTCGAAACGGAATGAAACCTTCGGGAACGTGATTTTCTCACCGAACATGATCCAGCAGACTTGGACCCTACGTAAAGAAATAAAGGAGGAGGCCACGAGGTAGGGGGGCACGCCTACCCCCCCCCCATGCGTGCCATCCACCCTCGTGGGCCCCTGTTGCTCCACCGACGTACTCCTTCCTCCTATATATACCTACGTACCCCAAACGATCAGATACAGAGCCAAAACCCTAATTCCACCGCCGCAACTTTCTGTATCCACGAGATCCCATCTTGGGGCCTGTTCTGGAGCTCCGTCGGAGGGGGCATCCATCACGCAGGGCTCTACATCAACACCATAGCCTCTCCGATGAAGTGTGAGTAGTTTACCTCAGACCTTCGGGTCCATAGTTATTAGCTAGATGGGTTCTTCTCTCTTTTTGGATATCAATACAATGTTCTCCCCCTCTCTTGTGGAGATCTATTTGATGTAATCTTCTTTTTGCGGTGTGTATGTTGAGACCGATGAATTGTGGGTTTAAGATCAAGATTATCTATGAACAATATTTGAATCTTCTCTGAATTCTTTTATGTATGATTGGTTATCTTTGCAAGTCTCTTTGAATTATCAGTTTGGTTTGGCCTACTAGATTGATCTTTCTTGCAATGGGAGAAGTGCTTAGCTTTGGCTTAAATCTTGCGGTGTCCCTTCCCAGTGATAGTAGGGGCAACAAGGCACGTATTGTATTGTTGCCATCGAGGATAACAAGATGGGGTTTTTATCATATTGCATGAATTTATCCCTCTACATCATGTCATCTTGCTTAAGGCATTACTCTGTTTTCATGAACTTAATACTCTAGATGCATGCTGGATAGCGGTCGATGAGTGGAGTAATATTAGAAGATGCAGGCTTGTCTCGGACGTGATGCCTATATACATGATCATACCTAGATATTCTCATAACTATGCTCAATTCTGTCAATTGCTCAACAGTAATTCGTTCACCCACCGTAAAATACTTATGCTCTTGAGAGAAGCCACTAGTGAAACCTATGGCCCCCGGGTCTATCTTCTTCATATTAATGTTCCAATACTTAGTTATTTCCTTTGCTTTTATTTTACTTTGCATCCTTATCATAAGAATACCAAAAATATTATCTTATCATATCTATCAGATCTCACTCTCGGAAGTGACCATGAAGGGATTGACAACCCCTTATCACGTTGGTTGCGAGGAGTTATTTGTTTTGTGCAGGTTCGAGGGACTCGCATTTAGCCTCCTATTGGATTCATACCTTGGTTCTCAAAAACTGATTGAAATACTTACGCTACTTTGCTGCACCAACCTTTCCTCTTCAAGGCAAAACCAACGCAAGTGCTCAAGAGGTAGCAACCCTCTTCTCGAGGTTCACTCCACACCAAGTGGTATCAGAGACCGGCGTTTCTCACGGCACTTAGGAGGAGACGGCAGGTGTGCCGTCACCAAGGAGCTACTGGAGGCTCTCCGGCAATTTTTTGCTGGAGGATAAGGGTTATGGTGCTGAACATTTTCACTCCTACTGTAAAGTAGGAGATAAAGTTTGCGCCACAACGATCGACCATGATAGTTCGATCAACGCGGTCAGCATCGACATGGTGGAGAACCTGCAAGTAACGATGACACCACATCCACGACCGTATTCACTGAGGAGGTACCATGAAAAGCTCGGCATTACGCACCAAACTACAGTACGGTTTTTCAATTGGCAAAATTTCTTGTGTGGTTCTGTGCGACGTAATTCTAGTACTGATGATTTCTTGTCATATGTTGCTGGGAGAGGCATGGTACAAGAAAAATAATACTACATACGACTATCTCGTGAACACATTCAGTGTTTTACATGAAAAAAATATGTTCTCATGCCTATGGAGAATAAGTTGTTCAAGACTTGGAGGAAAGAACGACTGCGAAAGATGAGGGAGCAAGAAGAAGCAAAAAGGAAAAGGAAGACGAAGTTGATGAAATTTTTGTGGCGCCCAAACAATCAATAGATGAAGGTGTTGGTAAAGGAATTGATTCAAAACTGAGGATGGTTTCGCTTGAAGGGAGGGAGGATGATATGACCATGTCCATAAATGAAACTATTAATCCAGTAGTCTTTCAAGTGGTCAATGATGTTTCTGTTGTAGAAGTTACATGCATGCATACTATGCCATTGATAGGGATGCACTCACGTAAAGATGGAAAGAGGGTGATGAACATGCATGCCTTACCAGAGGAGATGTGTATGTGCGTGCATGCATTGATGTAGTCCTACACTAGCATGTTTGGTCAATTCTCATTTGGGCTAGAGATTAGGAGGAGCATGTGTATCCACCAAGGAGGAGTCACGTTCGCTGCTAACAGCCAGGAAGGAGTCCTGGTCTAGTATTACTTTGGTTGGGTTCGGCCACCAGAATCAGATCGTTCAAAGAAAATACTAGGAGATTGTATTTCCTATTTCTGTTACACGAGACCACCAAAATTATAGGTGCATGTCTACATGTTTTTATGGTGGAGATCATTATCCTTAAAGACGCTTGGTTGGGGTCCACCTATAGATTTTACGAGAAGGCATATCAGTAGGGGATGTTTTCAAAAGAGAGCCCTAGTATTATTTAGACAGGTCCAGCTTGTTTTCCTTTTGAATTAAGAGATGAGATATGTAGGGGTGCGGACAGCTTCTTGTTCACGCCAAATATATTACTTGGCTATATATAAAGCCATGGGGCGTCATGTAATAGGAGGTGTTATTATACAATGAATTAGACATCGTGTGTGTTTTGGTCGTCGACCGTTATCAAGTTTTGGGAAATCTTGTCGAAAATCTCTACTGGCGTGTGAGTTCGTACGAGGCGATGCATAGGAGATTACAAGCTGATCCTATACGGTTCGTCCATGTTATTCTTTCAGATCGAGGGGTTGGCGTGTTGTTTCTGCAGAGTTTGTGAACATCTTTGTAAACCCGCAATTAGTTCTTGCTACGATGGAGTTTCGTGTTGTAAAATATTGGACCAACAACGGATCGACCCTCGTCTCGAGGTTCTCTCCACATCAGGCTCAATGGCATTGACTTCATGTGCGCACTATTTAAGCTGGTAGTGAGAGGAGTGCAGGGATGCACCCCCGTCAAAGCTCAGGGCATCAGTCGCCTTCTGGAATTCCTTCTTGTTGGTTTCCTCTTCATCTCCTCCATCACTTTCATCATCTCAACCTTCCTTCTCACGGCCTCTGGCCAGTTTTCCTTGATTCCGAGGAGCCTTACCAGGGCTACTTGCTTCGCCACCTCGGCCCTTCCTGCCAGCGCCATTATTACCTTTCTCCTTATCATGCTTCTCATACTCCAGCCCTTTGCTTGTGGACCAGTTGTTCAACTTGATGGCACTCTTGGAGATTGTGGCCCTTGGTCTGATGAATCTTGCAGTTCAGCCCATCACCTTTCCCAGCCTTCTCGGCAGCCGCAGCCTCCCGACAATTAGTGCATGCGGCAACTTCCTTACCGGGGGCTTCGGCTTTGGCCTTCTTGCCGGTACTAGGTGTGCCCAATCCCTCAATAGTCATTACTACCTTATCTTTGCGCCTCTTGTTGCGCTTCTTGTTCCTCCTCTTCTGAATGGTCGCCTCATCATCATCCTCTGAGTTGATGTCGATGCCATCCTCTTCTCCAGGGTGTTTCCTCCGCTCCTCCACCCGAGCACAATTGTCCACCAGAGTATAGAGCTCTTTCATAGTCTTGGGCAATCAAACGTTCATTTTGGAATGTATCCAACGATTGCGTATGTTGGATTGGAACGTAGCTATCACAGCTGTCGGTTGGATATCTGGAATATTCCTGTGCACCTGTCTGAACCTATACAGTACTTCCGTAGAGTTTCTCCTTCCTTATGCGGGTGAAGCTGCAAATCGCAAGGCCGCCCTGGTTCTTGATGGCCGCCCGTGAAGGCGCCAACGAACTCATGCAACAGGTCAGCCTATTTCGAGATGAAGTTCTCCGGCAAGTGCATCAGCCAAGACCTCATGTTTGGCTTGAGTGCCAAAGGGAAGTAGTTGGCAAAAACATTCTCATCTCTTCCCCGGGCGGTTTGAACAAAATTGGTGTAGATGCTCAAGAACTCTATCGGGTTCAACCTTCCGTCGTACTTCTCTAGTATCTCTTCCTTGAACTTGTGAGCGGATGGCCAATCGACTTGCCGCACCTCATGGTTGAAGGCAGGGCACCCAGCCTCGAAAGGTAGGTACCCGCCCCTGCCGAGTGCGGGCTCGTCGACGTTGGGCCCGTCGTGCCCATCGGACAGGTGGTGGTTGTCGCAGCGCCGCTTGATGGTGATGCGCGCCTTCCCTCTGCTTGTCCCCCGGGGCTCACCGCTGGCCTTGACACGCTCGAGGGTCAGACGACACCATCGAGACGTCATCGGGTCCTTAATCGCGCGGCTCCCTGCTGGCTGCCGTGGAGGGGACTGCACCGTAGGAGTGGCCCCTTCCACACGACCAGCAGCGTGGGCCGTTGTCGCCCGGGTTGGCCATGGCAAGCCAGCTCGCAGTGACCCTCCTACCTCGGTGAAGCTAATCAGGCTCTAAATGGTGGCTCTCCACTCATCCATCTGATCAGCTGTCGACGGAAATCTTAGCAGCAGTTGGGCCCGCGCCATGGCCTCCGAAGCAGTTCTTGGAATGGGTGATGATGACATAGACCGTAGTGTCGCTCGGCTCCTGACGGTAATGGTAGCGGCAGTGTCGTGTTCCCGCCGCCGCGAGCTAGCCGCTTCGATGGCTTGGTGATGAGGTGGTGGCGCATGTGGATCAGCGCCTCTGTTCAGAGCATTGGCTGGATAGGCTTGCTCCGGGTGGTCCATGTCCTGAGACCGTACCCACGACGGGGGCAACCGGGGGATTGCGATTCGCCCTAGAGCGAGCATCACCACCATGGCTCGGAGAGGTGCAGGAGGGACAATCTCTCTTCTTGTACATTGCAGAGCGTGGTCGCCGAGATGTTGTTGTTGTGGTCCTTCTCCGGCGCCTCCTGCTCCTTTCCCGGCCATAGGGGAGGTGGTGACAACGCCTCCTGTGTTTTCCATGTCCCCCACAGTGTCCGCATCACCATGTGTCCCCGCAGCCCCTGCGGCATCGGTGGCCATGGGTGGCGTGGCCTTTGAGGTGGACGGGTGAACTGCGGCACCGAGCTTCTTCTTGGGAGCCATAGTTAAAGGAGTCGTCGATGAAGAAAATGGCAATGACGATGATGTGCTGCTTACACTCTCGGGTTCACGCAAGTGCACTATCGGATTTTGGGTTCCGACAAAACCCTTGAGGTTCGAACACTGGGGTGCGCACAAAGATCTCCCCCCTCTCTAGCTCGCACACTCTACGATCTCATGGCCTAGCTCGACGAACCCAAAGAACATGAGACACAAGATTTATACTGGTTCGGGCCACCGTTGTGGTGTAATACCCTACTCCAGTGTGGTGTGGTGGCTTGCCTCTTGGGTTAAGGATGAACAGTTACAATGGAAGAACAAGTTCGCGAGGAGAGGTGTTCTTGTGCTTGGTGAACTTGAGTGGTTGGGGTGCTATGGATTTGATCTAGGTCCGAATTAGATACCTCCCTATGGTGGTGGCTAGTCCTATTTATATAGGCCTGGTCCTCTTCCCAAATATTGAGCGGGAAGGGATCCCACAACGGCTAAATTCGAAGGGATACAACTAGTACAAGCTATCCTCACATAAGTAGTCTTCGCCTGCCAACGGCTCTGGTGGTGACACCGTCTTGGGCTCCATGGTGACCTATGTCCTGCCATCCTGCTAGTCTTGGTCTTGTTGCACTGATATGCAAACCTTTGCCCGATGCCTCGGGACTCCTCGCCTGCGCTTGCCCCTTTAGCACCAAAGAGGAAATGAGGACAGCGCGCACGCTGGCGCCCGCCTGGCTCCAGTCATCATGGCTTGCGTCACAGAAGCCTCGTGAGGTGCCCCTTGCCGTGATCTCTCCGACCCTCACAAGCCATCCTGGTGAGGCCGCCCCTGAGGAGGTCTTGTGTCGTCCGCCTTGCAAGGCTTGGCCCCTCGCAAGGGTCTTAAATGTTTGCTGGTGAAGATGGGTCGTACGGGGCCGCTGGTGGAGCCACGCTTCGGGCCGCAGGCACGCAAGTCTGGGGACCCCCGTTCCCCGAACACCGACAATAGCCCTCGGGCCCAAGGCACGCTTGGGCTTGACTCCAAGGCGAAGCGAAAGGGCAAGCGCGGAGCGCCACGGGCCCCATCAGCCTACGGCCACGGTTGGCGCATGGCGACTGATTGGACGTGGGCATCTCCGCTTCCCCATGCTGACTTGGCAACTCCCCGACGGACAAAAAGGCCGGTGTGGGGAACGCTTGCCTTCATTGCCTTCCTTCGCCTTGCTCCAGATCCCTTCTCTCACTCATCACTTCCGAAATCTCCAAATATGCTCCGATCTCCTTCTGAGATTCCGACCAATGGCGCCCCAAAAGCCCAAGGTTGATTCGTTGCCTGCCTGGTACGAGCCAGCTCTTGAGGCGCCCAATGTCTCGGTGAAGAACCTCGCCGCCACGCGTCTGCGGACGGCAGGGGAGAACAACAAGAAGGTGAAGACCGAGCTCTAGGCTGGCTCCATTGTGCCCGAAGCTCCTAAGAGCTCCTTCTACCCCTTCTTCATGAGCAGCATCGTCGCCGGCCTCGTTCCCCCCTTCTTCGAATTCTTCTACGTAGTCCTCCAAGACTACAGGTTATAGGCTCTCCACCTCCATCCCAACTCCGTTCTTCTCTTGTCAATATTTTCCTTCTACGGCGAGGCATATGTCGGGGTGATGCCGTCCGTGGCACTGCTTCTTCTTTTGTCAATCTTTGCCTTCTACTACGCCACTTCTTCTTCCTCCAAATCAATGATGGCCACACCATAGGGTGCGCCAACCTCGTCGCGGCTGGCAAGGACAACGCAATCTTGAAGGCCGGCACAAAGGCTGATGGCTTTCAGAGCAAGTGGGTTATGATGGCTGCCAAGTGCGTCCACCCACGGCTGAAGCTACCGACGAGATGCCCCAGTTTGACGAGGGGTGGTCTCGTGCGAAGCTTACCGACGACCGGGTGAAGGCAGTGCTGGAGAAGATGACCGTCGACCTGAGGCCAGGCAACGCGAAGGCGGCGAAGCTGACGGGGGCCATGCTTCTGAGGGTGTTCCTGATGCTGCGGGTGGCTCCTGTCCAGGCGCGCTCGCGCCCCTTGTGGACGCTCGGCGATGGAGAGGACAAGCTTCGCCTGAGTCGGGAGGCTTTGTCTGAAGGGGAGCTGGCAGTGGCTCTCCGCCTCTTGGTCGAGGACGACCAACAGTATCCATCGAGTGTCCATGCTACTTTGTTCCTTTGGAAGGACGGGGCGGTGATCGCGGCCGCCGTGCCCACCTTTGACGGGCACGGCCTGGTGCCGCTGGCGCCCTCTGAAGTCCTGGTGGCGACGATGACGGTGGACGTGTCTTGTGGCGATTCCCGTAGGGACGGGGAGGAGGACGAGGACGAGGAGCATGACTCAGAGGCAGCCCCCAAGGGGATGGGGGAGACCTCCCCCTTGTGCAAGGCCGACATCCTCTGCCTCCTGCTTGACGACGATGGCGATGCTAACATCCTCCCGGAGAAGGGTGAGCCGCCCGTGGTTCCGATGAAGGGCAGGTCGGCGCTGCTCTCCCGGGATGACGCTCCTGCCTCACCGCTGCCTGGAGCTGCCTCCGGTCCAGGCTGCTGCCCCTGCTTCTGCTGCTGGAGCTAGTGCGCCCGCACCTCAGACTGCGAATCTCTACGGCTTCAAGCTTACGAAGTAGAGGGACTATGCCGCGGTGGACCAGTAAGTGTTCTCGTCCAGCCTTGTTCTCGATTCCATTGCTCGTTTCTGACTCTTCTTCTTCGTTGTGCAACTAGGCCGACGCCTGCGGCGAAGAGGAGAAGGGAGGGCGAGGTGGTACTGCTTGAGCCCAGATCGCCTTATGTGGCCGCGCCCATCTCCATGAGTAAAGGTGGTGATGGCGCTCGTGCCTCTCCAGACCAATCAACCTCACGAGGCTGGGTGGAGCATCCTAGGGAGGAGTCAGCCCCGGAGGCCCCGCCGGCTCCGGAGGTGCCAGCGTCCGACTTGGGCGCTGGGGTCCCCGAGGCTCAGGAGCCTCTGGCCTCTCAAGCCATGGTGATGACGACGCCTCTTCCTCCTCCTTCTGCCATACTGCTGACCCTAGGTTCCTTTGCCTCTCATGACGTCCTGGAGCGGGCTCTTTCTGTGATGGCCCTGCTGCGAGAAGACCTTCAGGGCACCGACCATCGCCTGGTGGCCGGACGCCTGGACCTGGTCTCTCGCTGGCTGCACTCCAACGCATCTGTCTTGGTGGCACTAAGCCAAGCTGCTGCTGACTCCGAGAAGGGCAGAGAGGCCGGTGCCTAGGCTGTGGCCGCCCGCGAGGTGGCGCTGAAGGATGCTGAGACTGCCCAGGATCGCTGCCGGTCGCTGGCGGTCGAGCTGGAGACCGTGCGGAGGGAGCATGCGAAGGAAGCCCGAGGCCGCACGGTGGAGGAGGAGAAGATGGAAGCTCGAGCGGACACCGTTAAGGATAGCGATGCCGAACTGGAGCAGTTGGCGAAGGCGCAGGCCATGGAGTGCAGCCCGCTGGAGGAGTTGGAGAGAAGCTAAAGGCAGAGAAGGCCGAGCCTGACGCCAAGGCGAAGGTCCTGACTGATGACCGCGCGGCCTTCAAGCTCCTTGAAGAGAAGGCTCGGACGCCACTGAAGTCGCTCTACGAGAAGGGCTTGGAGGAGCCGCTGGTTGTCGACGACGAGGGCCCCAACCAGCTAGTTCCTTATCTGGTTGGTGTGCTGGAGGATGTTGTGAGCGGCATCGGCCCCATGGTGGAGGAAGAGTCCCGCGTTCTCTCCTCAGCAGCGCTAACGCGCGTCTTTAGCCACCTCCAACTTTGGGATCCCGCCGCCCGCCTTGACGAGCTGCTGGAGCCTGTGAAAGACGAGCATCACGAGGCCGTTGCTGCAGCTGTGAAGGGTCAGGTGGAGGCCCTGCTGAAGAGGTTCCGCGCCTTCACTCCCGCGCCGCCGACCGGCGATGCTACCGATCCTGCAAGTCCGGCTGGTGGTGCAGGTGAAGGCGACGCCGTTGGAGAAGAAGTATTCCTTGTAGGCGATGGTGGCGTCCAGGGATGACGAGGCAACCTGCTGGCGGCTCCTTTCCTGTTTTAGTTTCTACAATATGCACCATGCCTTGTGGAGGCGTTAAACTCTTGTTTGATTTCAGGGGAACAATATGTCCTGTAATATTTGCTTTTAAATTCTGTGATGTCCTTTCTATTTGATTTACGTTCTACGTCGGCAGGGCCCGACCCCGCGCATACCTCAGCCGCTGTTGGGCCGTCTGGATCACGCGGATGGACCAAGGAGTGAGGGGCTACGTGATCAGTTAGGCTCCTGAGTCGCGATGCTCAGGAGTCCCCCTTGATGCGCAAACAACTTATAGAAAGGAGATCTAGGAGTAGGTCTAGTCTTCTATGTCGGTAGGGCCCGACCCCGAGCATACCTCAGCTGCCATTGGGCCAACCAGATCACCAGGACGGACTAAGGAGTGAGGAGCTACGTGGCCAGTTAGGCTCCTGAGTCGCGATGCTCAAGAGTCCCCCTTGACGTTCAAACGACCTTCGTACCTTAGCTCCGCTTGGGAGGGCGCGTGACGACCAGGTCCAAGGGACCTGGCAGGGTGGCGTATGCTTGGGCGTGACCCGAGCGCAGCCCCCGTGCCCAGCCCCCTCGCGCGGCTATCTCGAGGGGAGGCGTTGCGATGAGGCCAGACACCGAGCCTGGAGGCTCCCTGAGGTTGATACGGCCATGAGGCCGCCCTCAGTTGTTTATCACCAGCGCGGAGCATAGTGCTTCCGTACTTGCACGGGCATAGCCGCTCCCCGGCAGTGCCGACTGCCAGCGCAGAGCATTGTGCTTCCACTGGCACGTGGGAAGGGACTCCCTACTACGGAGAGCCCCCGGGGCGTGTACAGCCCTGCCCTGACACGTGGCTTGCACAACAAGGCTAGACGAGGTGTATCTAGGCACTCGTGAGCCAGCGCTGGACTCACGAGGCCCTACCTCAAGGCGGGTTGCGCCTGGTCTTGGTTCTTGATGTCTGTGGCGTTCCTGTGAGATGGTTAGACAAGCTGCGCCGAATGGATTTCCCGAGGCTATCGCACGAGAAAGCCAAGCACCAACAACCCCAGGAGGTGACGTGAACAGGGCCAGCCCGCTAGACAAAGCTCAGCCATTGGATTTATCGACGCTGCAGGGACAGGCCCGAGCACAGACACCGTGCCTCGCCTTCTTATGCGAAGTATCCTAAAGAAAGACAATTGGCGCGCGGCTCCCATGGTGGGTGACAATCAGGCAAGTGATATCCATAGATAAATTACGCATGAAAAGCAACTAGCTTAGGTGAATGCGAGAATGATACATGCCACTGGGTTGGATCTGAGAAGCCTGGGGTTAATGCAGCCCGAGGGGCACTCCCAGTAGAGTAAACTAAAGATGCAAGAAGATACGTGCCGCAGGGACGGACCGACGCGGCCTGGGGATGATGCAGCCCAGGGGGCGCTCCCAGCTGAATGAACTTGCAAAAATGTCACCTGGTTTGGTTGCCGAAGGGGTGTTGGGGTAGCTGAAGACACGTAGCGAAGAAGTCGTGTCTCACGAGCTGCCGAGACCCTGAGCCTCAGGAGGCTCTGGAGGCTCAGGTGGCCTCCGGAGGACCGTCTCCATATCCGCCAGGACCGCGTGGTTCCTGGCCTCCTGACCTATCAGGATTCTCCACAGATTGCGCTAGAAGGCGGCAGCCACGCTCGGCAGGACGAACGGCATGCGAACGTAGCTGTGAGGCAGGCCCTCACACCAGCCAGCACGCGAAGGCCAAAAGCGCTCCTGAGATGCAGCCCTGTTGAGCCCTAGGATGTCGATGCAGCCATGCAGCTCACCACCATCGCCTGGGTGGGGAGCAACGCTAGGTCGGCGGCGGTCGCTGTGTATTGCTCTTGCTTCCTGAAGCTCGTGAGATGCCTTGGTGATGAACTCCTGAGCGCCGGGCGCTCCTCGCCCGGTGTCCTCCTGAGGGAAACATGCGGCGAAGCATGCCTCCATGTGGTGCCCGAGCGCCTCCCTCGTGATGTTAGCCAGGTCCGACGCCCTCCAGAAGAGAGCCCCCGAGCCCTGTCCGAGGAGGGCGCCGGGCGCGCCTCCCTATGGGTGGGAAGGAGGTGCCCCAAGCGCTGGCGCGGATCCTGAAGTGGCGCCGCTGGAGGTGCCGCTCCCTTGAGGCCCAGTGCGGAGTAGCTGCTTCTTCTTATTGGGGTTGGCCTCCGGAGGGTACTATGCACCCGCGCTGTCAGGGTCTTTGATTGATGCAGCTTGGAAGGCGCGCTCGAGGGAGCACACCGTGTCTCTTTCTTCCCAAGGGACTTTGATGGTCCCGCCACTTCCCGGCATCTTGAGGACGTTATAGCCATGGAGGGTGACTGCCATGAATTTGGCCAGTGCTTGGTACCCGAGGGTGGCATTGTACGACAGGCAGATGTGGGTGACATCAAAGTCGATGAGCTCGGTGTGGTAGTTGTCGTGCTGACCAAAGGTGACAGGGAGGCAAACTTGCCCTATCGGGGTGGTGGAGCCGTCTGTCACTGCTGAGAAAGGCTTGGTGGGCTGGAGTTGATCGTATGGTACTGGAAGGTTGTCGAACGTCTTGATGGATAGGACACTGAGTCCTGCGCCGCCGTCGATGAGGGTCTTGGTGACTTGGACACTTCTGATGATGGGTGAACAGAGCATCGGGTGGACTCCAGCGGTTTCCGTGCATTTGAGCTAGTATGCCGAGCTAAAGGTGATGGCATACTTGGACCACCTGAGCGGGTGCGTAGCCTCGAGCTTGGGGAGGCTGCATTTACTTTGTGGTAGAACTGCTAGAAGATGCACTGGGAGGCTTGGGCCTAAGCACCACCCAAGATGCAGGCTATGGCGCACGGCTCCTGGAAGCCCCCAGCCCCTTCGTCCTGTTGATGGTCGTTGTTCCTTCTTGGCGGCGGTAGCGGAGGGAGACCAGGCCTGCCCTGAGGACGATCCTCACGAGGCTGGTCCCTCCAGGCGCCCTCACGAGGCTGGTCCTGCCAACGATCCTCGCGAGGCTGGTCGCGCCACTCTTGGCGGGGCCCACGATCGTCCAAGCATCCTCCACCTCGTCCACCTCCTCGGCCGTAGCCCCGGTCGTTGCGCTCGGGGCGTCGGCCGAAGCATCCATCTCGAATGGCCCTGAGCTCTTTACAATCGTTGGTGTTGTGCGTGTGAACATTGCAGAAGGCGCAGGACATACGGCCGCCCTTAGACGACTCGGGTAGATCTCGGTCGCGCTTGGTGTCCGGTTCTGCTCCGAGTACGGCCACTCCTTTGCACTTCACGTCCTTGACCTTGGCCTTCTTCTCCTCTGGATCCGCAACAGGGAGCTCGAGGAGGGAGAGACACCCCTCCTCAGCCCTTGAACACTTGGTTGCTATGCTGAACAACTCCAAGGTCGTGCACAGCTCCTCATGGATGGCGAGCTCCTCCTTCATCTTGGCGTTGCGGACACCGTCGGAAAACGCTGAGTTGATGGCCTCGTCCATCACCTTGGGGATTATGATACGCGTGCTGTTGAAGCGCTGGATGTACTTCTGTAGGGTTTCTCCCCGTTGTTGCTTGATGCGGTGCAGGTCACCCGCGACCGGGGGGCGGTCGCGCGTGCCCTGGAAGTTGGCGATGAAGTGGCTGCACATCTCATCCCAGGAGGAAATTGAGCCTGGGGGCAGGTTCAGGAGCCATGAGTGGGCGCCGTCCTTGAGAGCCATGGGAAACCAGTTCGCCATGACCTTTTCATCGCCGTTGGCCGCTTCGATGCTCAACTCGTAGAGCAGTAGAAACTCCGCAGGGTCGGGGCTGCCGTCGTAGCAAGGAGGCAGATCTAGCTTGAACATGCCCGGCCAGACGATGCTACGCAGCTCAGGAGTGAAGGCGCGGTAGCCCGTCGTGGAGGTGGAGCTTGACCTTGGCGTCCCTGTGCCGCCATGGCAAGTGGCACATGGCCCTGCCGCATCAAGCGATCCTGACGTGGTGGTGCTGGAAGCGGTGGAGCATCTTCTTGCGGACGGGGAACCTCCTGGCCACTTCTTTCTTCGTGCACGGGCACACGGCGCGGTGGATCACGCCGCTAGGCCATGCATCTTGGAGCGAGGACGCCATCTTGACGCGGGGGAGGCTGAGGCGCTCCATGAGCAGTGCGCCTCGGCGCGAGGGCGCCATCTTGGTGCTGAGGGGGCGTAGGCGCTCCGTGAGCCACATCGCCCGTAGCCGGGGGCGGGCGAGGCAGTGAGAGGGATGGTGTAGGAGAGCCCCCCGCGGCGCTGATGAGCTCGGCGGTGCGGTCCAACCAGTCCTCATAGTGGTCGTTGACCAGGCGGTAGCGCAGGTGCTCGCGTGCCATGAGCAGCGCGGCCTGTGCGTCCGTGCGGGTGCGGCGAGCATGAGGCAATGAGACGGCCAGAGTCAGCGACGGGGTGGCGGTGCAACCGTCTCGCCGCACAGAGGGGTGTAGTGAAGAGGCTTGCTGCTCGTTTGCCGGACGGGGTGGCGGCGTTGGCGGCGTTGGCGGCGGGTGATGGAGAACGACAGGGAGGTCCGCCGATAGGGGCAGTCTGAGCGACACGGGTGGCGAGAGCGGCCCGGCGCTCAGCGTGGGCCCACCAAGCATCACCCATGAACTTAGCGGAGTGGTGAAGCGCGGATCGACGAAGAGGAAAGCTTCGGCACACCCCTACCTGGTGCTCCAAATGTCGGATTTTGGGTTCCGGCAAAACCCTTGAGGTTCCAACACTAGGGTGCAGACAAAGATCTCCCCCCTCTCTAGCTCGCACACTCTACGATCTCACGGCCTAGCTCGACGAACCCAAAGAACATGAGACACAAGATTTATACTGGTTCGGGCCACCGTTGTGGTGTAACACCCTACTCCAGTGTGGTGTGGTGGATTGCCTCTTGGGCTGAGGATGAACAGTTACAAGGGAAGAACAGCCTCGCGGGGAGAGGTGTTCTTATGCTTGGTGAACTTGAGTGATTGGGGTGTTATGGATTCGATCTAGGTCCGAATCAGATGCCTCCCTATGATGGTGGCTTGTCCTATTTATAGAGGCCCTGGTTCTCTTCCCAAATATTGAGCAGGAAGGGATCCCACAACGGCCAAATTCGAAGGGAGACAACTAGTACAAGTTATCCTGACAAAAGAAGTCTTTGCCTGCCAAAGGCTCTGGTGGTGACACCCTCTTGGGCTCCACGGTGACCTCCTTCCTGCCGTCCTGCTGGTCTTGGTCTTGTTTCACCGATATGGAAACCTTTGCGTGATACCTCAAGACTCCTCGCTTGCACTTGCCCCTTTAGCACCAAAGAGGAAATGAGGACACTTCACACGCTGGTGCCCACTTGGCGCCTTGCCTGGCTCTAGTCGTCATGGGTTGCCTCACAGAAGCCTCGTGAGGTGCCCCTTGCCTTGATATCTCCGCCCCTCATGAGCCATCCTGGTGAGGCCGCCCCTGAGGAGGTCTTGCGTCATCCGCCTCGCGAGGCTTGGCCCCTCGCGAGGGTCTGGAATGTTTGCTGGTGAAGATGGGTCGTATGGGGCCGCTGGTGGAGCCACGCTGCGGGCCGCACGCACGCAAGTCTGGGGACCCCCGTTCCCAGAATGCCGACATGCACCCCCTACCTGGCATGCCAAAGATGTCATGGGAAAACCATGGCAACCTGTGGGACCATCAGCCACATTGTGGTTCAGCGGGGGGTGGGCACATTGCACAAAGAGGGGAGTAGCGTAACACAGTACGACAGAGATCACACGGGTAGTTTACCCAGGTTCAGGCCGCCGCGAGGCGTAAAACCTACTCCTGATTTGGTGGATTGATGTGGATTATGGTGGAAGAAATGGAGCCCTCTTGCCCGGCAGGGTTACCTTGGGGCGGGAGTGGCTACGCTCGTTTGAGTGTGCGAGGGTCCGAATCCTCTCTAAGGTTGCCATGGGCGTCCTTTTATTGAACAAAGGGGTCACCACAGTGGCAAATCAGTCATTACACACTGATTAGATAGAAAACTGTGCTATCATACCTAACTCTGTAGGCGGACAAAGTGCATTAAATGCGCCGCTTAGTGTCACATCATAGTGTGCCCGAAAAGCCTTGCCGAGCTGCTTTGCCAGCTTCGCACCTGCATATTTGACACGTTTCCGGACGGGTGTCATCTGGAGGTGGCTCCTGTAGGAAATGGCTTCCATGTGGCCCGAAATAGCCACTTAGTCACCTAGGGGCTTGACACCGCACCGATAGGCGACTTGCGTTGCTGTGAGGTGGGGAAGTGAAGCCTTGGCGGGGTAGTTCGCCCTTGCGAGCCCTGGCAGGCCTGCCGGGATGGTATTGAGGCTTTCTTACACGGCAACCTCGACCTGGCCAGGCCCGTCTGCCCGGCAAGGGAGGTTTCCCCTTAGTGGTATCTTGTCTCTCTTGCTTCACATGGTCTTCTTGATCTGCACTTTGGTACTTCAAGAAACTGATCTCTTGTTCTTAGTCTGTCCTTGGGTGTTGCAACCTCGTCCTTAGGCTTGTGCATAGTCAGGGCAAAAGACCCAGGGTTTGTTGCACCGATAGCAAGACAAGCATGAGTGCTATGGATGGCCTTCTCGTAGGGAGACGGGAATGGATCCATAGTGGTGTATTAATATGGTGAATATGTGGACTCGCGTGCGCCACCTCAAAGAAAGTACTCGTAGTACAGGATAGCCATCGAGTCAAGCTGACTCGCTACAGTTAAACTCCACCACCTCTTTGTTGATACTGATGCATAAGTAGGTAGTTCCGAAGTATGTCTTCCTGGGTACATTTGTACTCATGTTTTTTTAATTTTTTTTTTGCATAGGAGACTTCTGTCTCGCTAGTAGTTTCGCTTGGACTTCGACGAGTAGCTTGTTACCTCAGCTACATTCTTGTACCCTTGGGAGGGTCTTGTAGAAAGTCAGGCTTCTCAGCCCTTTTCATTTTTAGTTGTCCGTACTGAGACATGTTATGCTTTTGTTGCTTGTATGCTCTGTATGTTGGGCCATGAGACCCGCTGCTTGTAATAAATGTTATGATGGCTCTTCTAGGCCTTAATCTATATGAGTTGTTGAGTTATGTTGTGATGCCATGTTGTATCTACACATATCATGCATGTTATGCGTACGCGTAATGTGTATTGCTATGTGTGGGGTCCAACACCTAGTTGTTTATTCTTGGTAACCTTCCTTCTGGGGAAATGTCTCCTAGTGCTTCCCCTGAGCCATGGTACTTCGATGCTGCTTCAGAACACTTAGGTTTGTCGGCATGTGTCCTTCTTTGTTCATGTGTCCGTCCCATTGGGGAAATGTCACGCGTTGTTCCTTTAAGCAATTGTAGCTTGCTACGACTTGAGTTCATATGTTGATGACAGACACGTTTATTCTTGCGTTACATATGCATGTCAATGTAAGTTTGTGCCACCTTGGGTTATGACTAGTCATGTCGGCTCGGCTTCTCTATCATATAGATGCTGACGATACTATCATATACGTGAGCCAAAAGGCGCAAACGGTCCTGGCCTAGGTAAGGCTGAAGCCATGGGAATACCGTGCGTGAGGCCGAAAAGTGATATGATGTGTTACGTGTGATTTAGGATCGGGGTCCCGACAGCTTTGGTATCAGAGCTTGACTGCCTGTAGGATTACCAAGCCAAACTGGTCGAAGTCGAGTCTAGAAATGCTTTAGTTATATAAGGGAATTGATTGTGCAAGGGAACGTAAGGCTCTTTTTACTCCTTTACCTTGTGTCCTTCTGATCTGAGTCACCCTCTTCTTTCCTATGGGGATTAAGAACTAGTCTTCTCATTTTACTATCAGGATCATGTGTTACTAATCCGTAGACTTATAGGAATGATGGATTCAAGCCTCAGTTCGGTTTCAATACATCCGTGTGTTAGCAGTTGATCTCAGAACCTTGATATTATGATGATTGAGTGGTTATGCCACCATTTTGCGGGATTTCTCAAATTCTTTTTGAGCATTTATAGCTGTTATGTTGTCTGAGTTATCCAAGGTCTCTAAACAATCTGATGCATTTGCAAATCTTGCCTCCCTGTTTCCGATCTCCTTTAGGCCAGGTTAACCACACTAATCGGTGTGTTGAGGTACTCCATTGCCTTGAAATATATGTTGAAGCTATTATCATGACACTAGGGTATCCTAGAGAACCACCCAGTAGTCTAGTAATGCTTTACATTCCCAGTGTGATGATTCTGGCCACCATTCTCGAAACCATCGCATGATGTTATTTAGTCAGTAGGTATTCCATTTCTGGGTCCTCAAACCCAAGATTCATTCTACTTACTTCATGTTGATAGTGTTGCTCGTTCCTTTAGGATATTAGTAACCTTTGGGATAGTCTTCGAGATTCGTGGTATATCATTCTTCCAAATACCATGAACCAATATGCCAGAAGTTCTTTTGAACCAAAAGATCACGACCAGAATGCTCTTGATGAGTTCTCTATTCTACATTGTGAATCTGCATATCCTTCCTCTTCTGCATGGGTTATTCGGAAGAAAAATATGTTGAACTTGTTGGACATGCTAATCCATGCATTCACAACTCAGAAAATCATGTGTTCCTTGAGTTGTTCCCGTGGTAGCTGTATTCCAACCCTCATCTATCAGTTGATAGTCTGTAGTAGTTGTGCATTCGTGTTCATCGATGTCTTTCACTCTTGTGGTCCGTCATATCATTCTATTTTGGAATGATTAGGAGAAACAAACTCGAGTACCTTATCCATTTCTAGGAGCGGGTCAAAGCAATTTTATTCCGCATATCAGAATGCCAATTCAGCTTCTGTTCTGTTATACCCTGAAGTATTGCCCTTTTTCAAGAATATCATAGGAATTGCACACCGTCTGATGAATACTTGTTGTAGTGATACTTCTCACCATCAACATTCATTTCTTAGTCCCCATGTTCTTGTAACCGGAATGCTGACAAGTGAATTGTGATGCGTGAAATCAGTACTCCTGGCAACCTTGTTGCTTGGTAGTTAAAGCACGATAATTTCATTCATAGCGTGTTGGTTATTGAATCACCATTCTAAGTTTGATCGTGCATCCTAGTCCATTTTCCTGGTGCACTCTTCGATTGATGAGTTAGGATTGTATCAGTCCCTTGCTCTTCTGAAAAGCAAGTTTGTTCTCGAGATTAACAACATATCAGTGGTTCATGATTTTCTATATATCTTCTCAGAAGTATCACGAGGTTGTGCCCTGACCATTATGTTGAGATCGTGATCAAGTTGGTTTTCTTTAAACCACCCCTTCGCCAAGAACATGTGTCGGATACCCTAAACTAGTTGGTTAAGCTAAACAACAACTTGGAGAGTTGGAAGATGAAACTTGTCTGACTTAGTTCATCACCAAGGGATATATCTTTGTGTGTGTGTTTAAGAAAGATGATATCTTCATTGATTGATCCTCGTGACCAATTGTCAGATCTATTGTCTTATCCAATCTTTGATTTGAGTATGAGCTATCATCAAATTAAATCAGAACCAATGATATTCACAATGTTGTATTACTCGTGGGTGTTTCCTCAAGAATACACCATTATATTCTTTTGGGTCTAACCAATGCTATCACTTTTTGCTCCATCTTAATGGAAATCTCGATGATTTGTTGTTGAGCCCATCTGTAGCATTTTATCTCCACCATGATTCATGTTGAACATTAATCTAGTGTTGGAAACTCGTGTCAGCATTTTCTTCGTGTCCCATTCCTGAAGCATATGTTTGGATGAAAGGAGTGACTTCCTCTAGGTTCATGTGAACTTGATGCAAGTTGCCATCGTGAACTTGAGAAAAGTTGTTTTGCTTCCTATGGAATCATTCCAAGTCAGTCATGCAGGTGCAAAGTATTATATGGTTAGATAGACTGATCATCTTCGCTCCATATGTATTCCCTAGCACACCAAGCCACTGACTGGTTTGTTCAAGGATAAGAAGTTCAACTGCTATTCCTGAAGGGCCCAGACGGACCTGCACAAGACTTCGCTATCTTCAATGATGGTTCCCAATTAGAACTCGGTAATGTTTTGTTGTAGGACTTCTATGTGGTCATGCTTGTCCTGGATAGTGTGTTCACGTGTGCCGTGCCTTCCAGCTCATGTTGTGGAGCTTCCTTCTATAGTTCATTTCTTGAAAATCTTGCAACGTCATCTTGTCAATTTGTGTTGCAAACTTTCCTTTTCAGACATGCTGAGTCTGAAGCATCTTGTCACCAACTAGATCTAAATCTCAGGCAGATATGTTGGTTGGAACTTTTTTAAGATCTATGATGTAAGTCCCGACAAGGTTGGTGTTTTGGCGGACACACCTAGCCAGAAGATCTATCATTGTATATCTTTACTGAGCAATTTAGCCACCTCTCCATGAGAATTCGTTATGACTCAATCTAGAAGTTGATCCTTATGGACCTCTTGTGTTTCTGAAGTCCGACCTTTACTTGATGGCCATGTTGATGCTTTTAAGCATGACTGTGTAAGCTAGAACATCAAGGAGAACATTATAATCGGAGAGCTAAATGTCTCTCGGTCGATCATCCAGATTTCATTTCCTTGGCCTCGCTAAGGTGAAATCTAAGAAAGTGGTGTCTTCCTTTGTATCTACATCGTTGTTCACTCTTCATCATGGTAGTATGATGTGTTGCCAGGATCCTCGGCACAGATGTTTGTAAAACCCTGATGAATATGGAAATGCTCAAGTTCTTGAGAACACACACATCCACTGGATTATATCCTCGGTATCAATTGGAATGTGCCTTCTGTTTGCCGATTTGTTCTATAACCATGGTTTCCTTTCCAAACTGAGTTGCCCTTCTTCAAAATTCCTTCAAATGATCAATTGTGAATTGCCTCAGGCTGGTATGAAGAGTTTCAATGATCTATGTATCAAAAGTAATTCTTTTTGCCACTTCAGGGAATAATCCTACGAGCCACCTCTTCTAAGGTGCCTCATAATGCAATCATGGAAATTAACTCCTCGCTACCTTGTAATCCATGCACCATCTTACCTAAGCGTGGAATTGTTGCCTACCAATTTGAACCTTCATCATCTGTTTCTTTTCCATCACCTCTGATGTGTGTTTTGCGTCTCAGCTCAAGAGATGTGTGTACGTCCCATTCCGTGAGGTGACCTTGTGATCATTTAGATGATCCGCTCTTATGGAGTTGTCTCGCTCCGTTGTTGTCATGTTTGGATGAAGTTCTCAAAGGCAAGGATGTCAAAATCAATATGATTTAGTGGATCAACATATCCGAGAAGGGTGATTGGATCGTGAAGACTATGTTAGTTTCGTGTCCCCTCTGTCTTCTTACCTCACATCTTGAATCTCGGGACGAGATTCTTGTTTAGTGGGGGTGAGTTGTCACAGCCCTATAATTGTTGCCTGTGAATAGATGCATCTAGTGAGCATCATGTCTAAATGCAAAGGAAATTGAACTGAGAAATTTTCAAAGCCTCGGAAATTATTTAAATAAAAGTAGGGCAAGAACCCTAAAAATCTCATTCAATGTTTCCAAAAATGCCTTCATTAATGCTTGATAATGTTGGCAAGAGTTTTGTTCCAAACCAAAAATATTGAACATTTTTAAGGATTTATTTTTGGGACTTTGAATTTAAATCAATAGCTATTTGACTTTGAATTATATTCATACAACTAGTATATTTTTTCAAATACCTCTTATATGTTTATGAGCATTTGGAAATGTCCATAAAAGCTACATAAAAATATTTAGGGAGTTTGGCATTTCATTTGAAGTTCATTTGAATTTTAAATCAGTGGCAAAAATTGTAAAACAGAAAAACATAAAGAAAGATAAAAGCGGAAAGAACTTACCTGCACTTACCTAGCCTGCTCCTATAGAAGAGGCCCAGCCCACCACTGTGGTGGCCCAGCCCAGCGTCGTCTCCTTCAACCTCGTTCCTGAAGGCATGAGGGCGCGTGGTCACCACGCGCCAGCGCACGACGCCACCTCCTGCCTACATGCATCCCTCCCCGGCGCTCTGGACGATGCACCGCACTCCCCCTCCCCCCGCCGACACCGTTGGCCTCATCCCATCCTCCTTGTCTCTATCTCGCAAGAACTGAGCAACCCAAGCAGAGCTCGTCACCGCCGCTCGTTGTTCTCGTGGACACCGGCCAGCCCTTGCTACCTCTTGAGCATGCATTGGTTTTCCCTTGAATAGGAAAGGGTGATGCAACAAAGTAGCGTCAGTATTTCCATCAGTTTTTGAGAACCAAGGTATCAATTGATGACCCACAAGTATAGGGGATCTATCGTAGTCCTTTCGATAAGTAAGAGTGTCGAACCCAACGAGGAGCAGAAGGAAATGATAAGCAGTTTCCAGCAAGGTATTCTCTGCAAGTACTGAAATAAGTGGTAACAGATAGTTTTGTGATAGGATAATTTGTAACGAGCAACAAGTAACAAAAGTAAATAAAGTGCAGCAAGGTGGCCCAATCCTTTTTGTAGAAAAGGACAAACCTGGACAAACTCTTATATAGATAAAAGCGCTCCCGAGGACACATGGGAATATCGTCAAGCTAGTTTTCATCACGTTCATATGATTCGCGTTCGGTACTTTGATAATTTGGTATGTGGATGGAGCGGTTCTTGGGTACTGTCCTTACTTGGACAAGCATCCCACTTATGATTAACCTCTATTGCAAGCATCCGCAACTACAACAAAAGTATTAAGGTAAACCTAACCATAGCATGAAACATATGGATCCAAATCAGCCCCTTACGAAGCAACGCATAAACTAGGGTTTAAGCTTCTGTCACTCTAGCAACCCATCATCTACTTATTACTTCCCAATGCCTTCCTCTAGGCCCAAATCATGGTGAAGTGTTATGTAGTCGATGTTCACATAACACCACTAGAGGAGAGACAACATACATCTCATCAAAATATCGAACGAATACCAAATTCACATGACTACTAATAGCAAGACTTCTCCCATGTCCACAGGTACAAATGTAACTACTCACAAAGCATATTCATGTTCATAATCAGAGGGGTATTAATATGCATATAGGATCTGAACATATGATCTTCCACCAATTAAACCAACTAGCATCAACTTCAAGGAGCCCTGTTCAAGAATTCATCCGATTAACCAATTAACTTGCCGATTAATCTCTACTCATAGGGTCCCCGAGTAGCTGATTAATTGATTAAATGGCTGATTAACTTGCCGATTAGCCTATTAATCCCCTACTCACCAGCCGACAGAGTAGCTACCAGTTAACGATTTCCCCAACAATGTCAAGGAGTAATTAACACTACTAGCAACCTACTAGCACCAATCCCGGACTTGGAGACAAGAATTGGATACAAGAGATGAACTAGGGTTTTGAGAGGAGATGGTGCTGATGAAAAATGTTGATGGAGATTGCCCTCTCCCGATGAGAGGAGCATTGGTGATGACGATGGCGATGATTTCCCCCTCCCGGAGGGAAGTTTCCCGGTAGAATAGCTCTGCTGGAGCCCTAGAATGGTTCCGCCAAGGTTCCGCCTTGTGGCGGCAGAGTTTCGTCCAAGGAGATAGCTCATGACTGTTTCCTCATCGGAAGACTTCATATAGCAGAAGATGGACATCGGAGGGCCACCAGGGGGCCCACGAGGTAGGGGGGCGCGCCCAGGGGGGTAGGGCCCGCCCCCCACCCTCATGGGCAGGGTGTGCCCCCTGGTGAACTTCTTGCGCTTAGTATTTTTTATATATATTCTAAAAACGTCTTCCATGAAGTTTTAGGACTTTTGGAGTTGTGCAGAATAGGTCTCTAATATTTGCTCCTTTTCCAGCCCAGAATCCCAGCTGCCGGCATTCTCCCTCTTTATGTAAACATTGTAAAATAAGAGAGAATAGACATAAGTATTGTGACATAATGTGTAATTGTTGGGGAACGTAGCAGAATTTTAAAATTTTCTACGTATCACCGAGATCAATCTATGGAGTCATCTAGCAACGAGGGAGAGGGGAGTGCATCTACATACCCTTGTAGATCACGAGCGGAAGCGTTCAAGAGAACGGGGTTGATGGAGTCGTACTCGTCGTGATCCAAATCACCGATGACCTAGAGCCGAACGGACGGCACATCCCCGTTCAACACACGTACGGTTGGGGAAGACGTCTCCTCCTTCTTGATCCAGCAAGGGGAAGGAGAGGTTGATGGAGACCCAGCAGCACAACGGCGTGGTGGTGGAAGCAGCGGTGATCTCAGCAGGGCTTCGCCAAGCTCCAATGAGAGAGAGAGAGAGAGAGAGAGGTGTTACGAGGGGAGAGGGAGGCGCCAAGGACTTTGGTCCGGCTGCCCTCCCTCCCCCCACTATATATAGGGCCCCTAGGGGGGGCGCCGGCCCTAGGACATGGGATCTCCAAGGGGGGGCGGCAGCCAAGGGGGACTTGCCCCCCAAGCCAAGTGGGGCGCCCCCCACCCCTAGGGTTTCCAACCCTAGGAGCAGGGGGAGGCCCATGGGGGGCGCACCAGCCCACCAGGGGCTGGTTCCCCTCCAACTTCAGCCCATGGGGACCTCCGGGATAGGTGGCCCCACCCGATGGACCCCCGGGACCCTTCTGGTGGTCCCGGTACAATACCGATTACCCCTGAAACTTTCCCGATGGCCGAAACTAGACTTCCTACATATAAATCTTCACCTCGGGACCATTCCGGAACTCCTCGTGATGTCTGGGATCTCATCCAGGACTCCGAACAACTTTTGGGTTACCGCATACTAATATCTCTACAACCCTAGCGTCACCGAACCTTAAGTGTGTAGACCCTACAGGTTCGGGAGACATGCAGACATGACCGAGACGACTCTCCGGTCAATAACCAACAGCGGGATCTGGATACCCATGTTGGCTCCCACATGTTCCAGGATGATCTCATCAGATGAACCACGATGTCGAGGATTCAGTCAATCCCGTATTCAATTCCCTTTGTCAATCGGTACGTTACTTGCCCGAGATTCGATCATCCGTATCCCAATACCTCGTTCAATCTCGTTACCGACAAGTCACTTTACTCATACCGTAATGCATGATCCCGTGACCAAACACTTGGTCACATTGAGCTCATTATGATGATGCATTATCGAGTGGGCCCAAAGATACCTCTTCGTCATACGGAGTGACAAATCCCAATCTCGATCCGTGTCAACCCAACAGATCCTTTCGGGGATACCTGTAGTATACCTTTATAGTCACCCAGTTACGTTGTGACATTTGGTACACCCAAAGCACTCCTACGACATCCGGGAGTTACACGATCTCATGGTCTAAGGAAATGATACTTGACATTGAAAAAGCTCTAGCAAACAAACTACACGATCTTGTGCTATGCTTAGGATTGGGTGTTGTCCATCACATCATTCTCCTAATGATGTGATCCCGTTATCAATGACATCCAATGTCCATAGTTAGGAAACCATGACTATCTATTGATCAACGAGCTAGTTAACTAGAGGCTCACTAGGGACATGTTATGGTCTATGTATTCACACATGTATTATGATTTTCGGATAACACAATTATAGCATGAATAATAGACAATTATCATGAACAAGGAAATATAATAATAATCATTTTATTATTGCCTCTAGGGCATATTTCCAACAGTAATAACTGCCCATAATGCAATAAATATCGATATAAAAGCATGATGCAAAATGTACTTATCAACTCCCCCAAGCTTAGACCTCGCTTGTCCTCAAGCGAAGGCCGAAATCAAAAAATATGTCCACATGTTTAGAGATAGAGGTGTCGATAAAAATAAAATATGGACATGAGGGCATCATGATCATTCTTAGAATAGCAACTTATATAATTCTTGTCATATGATTTCTTATGCTAGAGTAATAATTCAATAACAATTTCAAGTATGAATCGTACACTTCATTGAAAACTAACAAACTATAATCTCAGTCATTGGAGCAATTGCAATTTATCATAACATAGGAAAGAGTCAATGTATAAGAGCTTTTCAGCAAGTCCACATACTCAACTATCATATAGTCTTTCACAAAGGAACAACAAGACTTCTATGAGACAATTTTGCTTGACAAGAAGCCCATAGTGTCTGACATGAAATGGGTCGATTCGGAATACATCTAGGAAAATGAATATCACTTCCCGGGAGTATATGACAGCTTTAAGGCATGTGGAGTAGATGAGTTTGTTGGACAAAAGCTCACTAAATGGAATGATGAGCTGATCATGCAGTTTTACTCCACTGCTCATTTCTATCCAGATGGGACGATATTATGGATGGTTGAAGGTACCAGGTACCAGTCCATAGTTGAAGAATGGGCCAAGCTAATCAATGCCCCTGAAGAACATGAAGATGACTTGGATGTGTATGCCACCAAGAAGAAAGACCACAACTCCATGGCAAACATGTACAAAGAGATCCCTGATAAGGCTTTGGAAACACACAAGCTTGGATCTGTACCCTTCTTGTTGTCTGGTCTGCCTACCATTAACTGGATCTTAAGGCACACATTGCTACCCAAGTCAGGAGATCACAAGATGATTAGAGGACACTCCATCACAAGTCTGCAAATCTTTGATGTTCCTTAGAAGTTCCAAGTTATGAGCTTGATTGTAGAAATGATCAAGAGGACTGCTGCTGATCAAAAGAGAAGTTGTGGGTATGCTCCACATATTCAGGAGCTCATCAATTCTAAGATGGGCACAGGAATTTATTTGCTGGGCTAGGAGCATCTACCCTTACATCCTGAATTTGAAGAAAACACTGTTTTGATGAATGAGGAGGAACCATCATCAGCTCAAGTCCAGGAGAAGAGAGCCAAGGCAAAGGCTGAGAAAGATGCCAAGATGCCCAGTGTTGAAGAGGCATCTCAAGTTTTCCTGAAGAGCAAGCAAAATCAGTTAGGCTATCTGATTCAAGCTACACTGAGGATTGAGAAGGGCTTGGCCACCCTGGCTCAGAATCAGGAGAGCCTGGAGAGGAGGAGAGGATTGTGGAGACAAAATTCGATGATCTTGACCTGAAGATGACTAAGATTCGGACTGTAGTTGAGCAGCTTCAGGAGGAAGCACAGGAGAGGAAAGGAAACTACTGATGCTTTTTAGTGTGTGCCACGAGGTCCAAGATCTGCTGCAATGCTAGTTTTAGATACTAGAGCTACAATGTCAGCACCAGCAGCTACAGCTCCAGTGCCACCTCCAGCACCCACTCCACCTCCACCAGCTCCAACTACATCATCGGAAGCCTTCGTCCTTGGAATTCTCTCTACACCACCTCTCGAAGACCAAGCCTGAGAGACGTATAGCACTATGCATTTTTGAACTTTTTGGTAACTTGTTGCCAATGGGGGAGAAATATGTATAGATCATAGGCTTCGAGAGCGAGTGTCTTGCTTTTTATCTCTCTTGCTTTTGATTGAACTTGTTGTTTTGTGTGAGATACTTTATGTCCTTATGTCCTTGTGAGATACTTATGTGATCATGTGGTTGATCATATGCTACCTTAATGCTTGTTGAATGATGCTATCTTTTATATCTCATATATGATCATTCACTTGCTTGGTGATGAGTGCATGCTCTTAATTTCTATCATTTTGAGTGCTCCACCAAGATGTATGTGACATGGAAGAGTAACCCATGAACATAATGATTGTGCATTTTCATTCAAAAGAAAATTTTAAATAATGCACAAATTTAGGGGGAGCTCTTGCTTATAACATACTTCTCAAAGCGACGATGTATTTCAATCTTATTATCATTTGGCAAAGCTTTGATCTATATGTTGTCATCAATTACCAAAAAGGGGGAGATTGAAAGTGCAACTATCCCTAGGTGGTTTTCGTAATTCCTAACAACATATAGCTCATTGAGCTAATGCTATTTGAAGATAAATATTTCAGGAAAGCTCAATGATTGGCATGGCATGGATTAGAAAGTGGACCCCTCAAAATTCTAGGGACAAAAGATTGGCTCAAGCTCAAAGCACAAGACTCTACATTTTACTTTTAGTGACCCAAGATCACATTGAGTCCATAGGAAAAGCCAACACTATTAAAAGGGGTGAGATATTTCTTAATGAGTTACTTGCTCAAAATGCTTAGTGATATGCTCCAAAAACCCGTAACTACTTTCTCACATCCACATATGTCCCAAACCAAAAGTCAAACTCGGCCCCACCGAAATCTTCTATCCGGCGCCATCGAGTTCACTTGACATAGCAACTGCCAGAAACCCTAGTCACTTCGGTCTCACCGCTAGGGATCTCGGTCTCACCGAGATGGGATTGCAAACTCTCTGTCTCCCTTCGTAATGTTTCGGTCTAACCGAGATGAGTGATCGGTCCCACCGAGATTGCAAATGCAAACTGTTTGTTTCCCCTTCGTAATGTTTCGGTCCCGCCGAGTTTTCCTGACCAACTCTCTGTTTGTCTATTACCAAAATTTGTCCCACCGAGGTTGTGTAATCGGTCTCACCGAAATTATGTTATGCCCTAACCCTAATGGAATTGGTCCCACCGAGTTGACATGTCGGTCCCACCGAAAATCCTAACATTCACATTTTGAACTAAATTGGTCTGACCGAGTTTTATGATTCGGTCCCACCGAGTTTGGTGATTTGTGTGTAACGGTTAGATTTTGTGTGGAGGCTATATATACCCCTCCACCCACTCTTCATTCAAGGAGAGAGCCATCAGAATATGCCTACACTTCCAACATACATTTTCTGAGAGAGAGAACCACCTACACTTGTGTTCAGGTCAAGATATTCCATTCCAACCACATAAATCTTGATCTCTAGCATTTCCCAAGTTGCTTTGCACTCAAATCATCTTTCTACCAAATCCAATCCTATGAGAGAGAGCTGAGTGTTGGGAAGACTATCATTTGAAGCACAAGAGCAAGGAGTTCATCATCAACACACCATCTATTACCTTTTGGAGAGTAGTGTCTCCTAGATTGGTTAGGTGTCACTTGGGAGCCTCCGTCAAGATTGTGGAGTTGAACCAAGTAGTTTGTATGGGCAAGGAGATCGCCTACTTCATGAAGATCTACCCTAGTGAGGCAAGTCATTTGTGGGCCCTTCGTGGGTGGAGCCCTCCGTGGACTCGCGCAACCGTTACCCTTTGTGGGTTGAAGTCTCCATCCACATGGATGTACTATAGCACCACCTATCGGAACCACGCCAAAAATCTCCATGTCTACATCACGTTTGCTCCCTCCAAACTCCTCCCTTTATCTTCATATGCAATTGTTTTACATTCCGCTGCTATACTCTTAGAATTGCATGTGTAGGTTGATTAGTTGAATTGTGCTAAGTTGCCAAAATCTGCCAAGACTTAAAATTGGGAAACGGCTAGATTTACCTTTGGTCAAGTAGTCTAATCACCCCCCCCCTCTAGACATACTTTCGATCCTACACTAGTTCCCCCATATACATGGGAATTAGGCCATAAGACTAGTCTTTATGCCTACCCTGCAACTTAATTCTTTCAATTTAGAACTATCGCGTGTACTGAATTTGTGAGTTATGCCCGGTTTTCTGCTGATGTAAGAACCGTTAATATGTTGACCTTGATATGATGTCAGCTTAGGCAATGAATATGAACTATTTTTGTTATTATTATTATTATATCATAGAGGTAGCACACTCAATTGATCTCACTATAGTATGTGTTAACAAAAATATGCAATATGGTTTGTGAATAGGATACGGTTCGTCGACGAAAGTCATGTGCCGACCAAACCCCGCCCACGATCGGAGTCGTGCTTTCTGATTGGCCAGAACCCAAGCCCCACAGATCGTACGTCTGCACCGTTGGATGCTCCCAGATAAAACGGTGATCCTCATCCCTTTCGACAGCACATGTAGATGTTTTCAAATAGCCCCTCCCAAAAAATGTTTTCAAATAGCACACAGTTCACACACGAAAGACGTGTGCCTACCAAACCATGGCCGATGCCCCCCTTTGCTGCGCGCACAATCTGAGTCGTGCGTTCTGATTGGCCAGATCCCAAACCCCACGGATCGTACGTCTGCACCGTTGGATGCTCCCAACTCTCTCCTCGTTAACTACATGCCACATAAGCAAAATTTTCTTAGGGTGCGCTATGTAACTAGCTAAGTTACTCCCACTATGACTAGCCTTAGAGCAAGTACAATATAACAGTCACATAAGCAGGCTATAAGGAATAGAATAATATATATGTGCTTATTAGTTGGAGGAAAGAGTAGAGGAGAGAGAAGAGAAGCGGGCTCTTGGTTAGTACAACCAGCTGCAACACGAGACCCAAGAGACTTTGTGACGATGTAAGGTGGGACAACTATTGATAAACTAGTACATATTTAAAACTTATTATTGCGCATGCTCGCTAAGAGGTTGGCTGAATATGACATGGCAACATTTTATAGCCGACCGTTGGTTGTATTATTAACCATGCTCTTAGTGAGGTAGCTAGTATATCATAGACTAGCTAGTATCATACTCCCTCCTTTCCGGTTTAGGCTGGTTGTAATGGTAGTATCATAAGCGGTATCATGCATGCCAACTAGACTTTCTGGATGATGTGGCACACAACTAAATGAAGAAAGAGAGGATGTGGTATCATATCATGATATCATATCATATTAAATGTTGTACTACTTTGTGTGATGCATGACAATTAATAAGGCAAACTAAGATACTAACCTATGATACTATGCATTACGGAAGTAGAATCATACACTAGTATATATCATATACATGATACTAGTATATATAACAACCTTTTTTGGATGCGTCAGCTACACCCTAGAAATTAGGAACAACCCATGCATGCGTCCTTCAAACTTGTATTAACTGCTTGGAATAGAGCACGTCATTTTTTTTTCATCCGTGAACCACTGGAAGTAGTACACATAGTACCAGATTGAAGTATATGATGTTGTATTAAAATTTGGAGTATATACTGTTGCTTACAAACCATGTGGTATATACCATTCTTTTGATGAAACGAATTGGCACAAGTAAGTTTGACATGTATATAGTACTTTTGATGAGAGGAATAAACTACACATTGCTGACGGGGTATATACTCATTTCTTTTTATAAGTGAGTATTTACTACGTTTTACTGAGACGTTGAGGTGATACATATTATTTGGTTGGGAGTGCATATATACTGTATTTTTCCACAAAAGAGCATATATCATTTTTGTTATGATAAGTATCTATTGTTCGATGTCATTCATGTAAAGATTATGCCAAAATATGGTACAGTACGTGGTCGTGAAGGGAGTATTCGAATAGAAGTATGGTGCAAAATCTCAATAGAAAAAAAATCAAATATACACCAAGAGTATATACTCTTCCAAGGAGCATATATACTTCAATTCTATATAATTAACTACTTATCGGTGTTCAATTCATATACTGCTTGTCATCTAGCAGCTTTAAAATTCCCTAAAATAATTCTAGCAGCTATACAATTAACAAGTCAATATGTTAGCTAGGTAGACATCTTCATCTTCAATCCATCTTAGGTATGGAAGCTGCGTTCTGGACGTCGTAAAAGTCACGGCCGTCGGCGATGTCGGTGCACGATAGGTTGTGAACGTGGGTACGTGGTGCTGGCGTCCATGGATCTTGGTTATTGTGATGTATATAGATTACACTGCCATACGCCATAGTCAGTGCGAGATAAAAAAATCAATTGATAATGGAAGATAAGTTAGTATGAGGAACTACATGCATAGAAGTAGTGCATGCATGAGAGTATACCTCAACGATGAGATGGTGAAACCTCTGAAAGAAAATAAAGGATGGGATGATGAACGTCAAGTGTCGCCGTCTCCGGTCAGGCAAGTCCGCAGGGGTAACCGCATGAAGCCATCTTGTTTTCGTCGTAGATGGTAGCCGGTCATAGCCGCTGCCGGCGGCGGCGGCCATGTTGCACGAGGATACACTAACCATATGAATAGCCGATGAGACCATTAATATTTTCTTTAGCTATTGTCGTCGTAGTTGATGCCAGACCAGATGCTGTTGTCGCCTCTCATCGCTTTCGCCGTGTCCCCGCCAGTCCGCCACCGCTGCAGCCGCCCGGCATGGACCCAAGGATTGGATGGCAAGAAAATCAGGTTACCTTTGTTGTCGTCGCTGCCATCGGCAATCCAAAATTTCTGAAACATTGAAATATGCGTAGGAGTATAGGCTAATTAGTACGACGGGAGACTTGTAACAATACGCGTTCTTATCCCTTAAAATCAGGAACAACTTTTCAAAAGTGCTCGTGATCTCTCCCATGGGACTTACATGCATTATTTTTTATAAATAAATAATATCCTGTGAAATCCAACGCCTCATGGTGCGAGGAAAGAGAGACACGTGGGTAGAAGTATGTACTCCTAGGTGTACCAACCCATTTTCCTATATATATATATATATATATATATATATATATATATATATATATATATATATATATATAGGCAGCATATCTCGTGAATCCGAGCTTATTGTGTATCCATGTATCCCTGTGATCTCAGCCATTAACACTAAATCATGCGCCTCCCGTGCAGCAACAGGAACATTTACAATTAGCCGCCCGCTTTTGGACCTAACAACCATTTATTTTGCAGCAAACTCCCGAAAGTCCGTCCTCCACGATCCTCAACCGAGATCCCCATGTCGTTTCGTGCTGCCCCAAATCCTCTGATCCTCTGCAGCCAAATCCCGCACGCCGTCGCTCCAAAATCTAAATCCCAACCCAAAGGCCTCGTACGATAGAAACCTTGGGCTAGACGGCCCCCATGAAGTCCTTTGGCGACGGCAACCAAGAAGCGACGACAACAGCGACCAGCGACAGCAACGGAGATCCGGCGGCCGTCTCAACGACGAAGCCATGGCGAATTGATGGTTCCGCGACGGTGACAACTCGTCCCAAATGCGGCGCCAACACCCCCTGGATAGCCTCCTACAACCACGACAGTCCCGATGTTGTAGCATGACGTCTGTAGGAAGCTGTTTATTGACTGTAGCAGATGTATTAGTGCGATGCTTAATGGCATGCCATGCTTAATTGCTTTGCTTATATAGCCTGTAGCCTGTAGAGATGTAGGCTGCCGAAGATGTACTAGTGCAGTGCTTGTATCCTATATGGAGTCAGTTTGCTTATATCCTGAAGCTGTAGGCTGTAGTAATAGATTGTACTAGTGCAATTCTTGCTCACATGGTCATATTAGTGAAATTCCTGTCAGTTTGCCTGGCATTTGAAAAAAAAACCCTTCGCTGCTACTGTGAAATAATTCTGTGACTAGTTCAGTTATGCATTGAAAAAATTGGTGACTTCATGTGGTCAAAACATGTAGTGATCAGTAACCTTTTGACTTAAAGGAAGTGGTCTGCAACAGCATTGTCCGGTTTTGAGATCAATGCCATAAGCAAAAAGTCAGTATGAGAGGTTCCCATGAAGTGACTAGATCCATTATGTGTTGAAACTTTCTGAGTTATCGTGGTTGAAGCAAATACTGTTCAGTAAAGCTTCTGAACTATGAGAAGTGGCTTGCGATGTGTTTGTTCAGTTTTGAAATCAAACATATAAGCGATGCGACACTATGAAAAGTTTATTGAACATTTTCCCTAGGTCTTGGTTGATCAAATAAATTGACAAAACTGCATTGTTTGTCCTTGTACGATGCTAGTCTGAGGAAAAATATTGGTGCAACAGCAAGCATGGTCAACATTTGAAATCCTGAACTTCAGCTTCATATTTAACCATCTAACGGATATGAAGGGGCAATAAAAATGCATGTACTGCCACTATACAGCCTCTCAAGTTACATAGAAACCAGAAATGTCATCATGCTTCACTTGGTAGAAAAACATTAAGTGGATGCATATGTTCAATATTCTGTAACAATTTGACAAGCATCAAAACTTGTCAGAAATCAACTAAACTTTAATTGGATATAACACAAATTCTGATCCATTATATGACTTCAGTATATCAAATTGCAAATAATATAACATAGATTAAATCATTATTTTCTTGGACAATTTTTCATATCAGGAAGCACCATTTGGTTGCACATCTTCCGCAATCAAGCTCCTTTTCCCTTGAATAGTTTTGCTTGGACAATTGCGACTATCATGAAACACCATTTGCTTGCATGTCTTGCACAAGCGTGCAACCTTTAACTTCGCTTCTTAGTCCTTCCTTTTCCTATCACCCTCCTTGATCTCCTTTCCACTCTTTATTCTTTTGCATCTCCCCACGGTACGAACATCAGTTGGTGGATGTATATCAACTTCTGTAGGAATATTACAACCAATAAAAGCCTCATATTCGTCTTGCCTAGTGTTCTGTGTGGCTGCAGGGACCATTTGGTCTAAAGGCGCCTCAATGCTCAACACACGTGATGTTAAGAAGTCCATGCCTTCATTTGAGTGCTTTGCCTTTTGAATCAACTCTTCCATCTTATCACGTACAGTCGAAATCTTCTTTCTCGTGGCTGCATCTAGTGAATCTGTGGGCTTTTCTTCTAGTAGGTTCCCCTGTTCATCATAAACATTCTCCCTGCAAAGGAAATAAGATATTGTTAGTCCTATGATTTTGAAATTAGAATAAGAAATTGATTGGCATGCATTTTTTACCTCTTGCACCGTTTCTGCCATCTTTTCATAATGTAATAGTTGGGAAGTTCATTTTGGTTCTCAATCCTCAACACTTGGATAATATGTCGACATGGAATACCGATTGACTCAAATAACTTGCACGGACAATTTGCTATCATGGTTGTAGTGTCATAGGAGACCTCCCTAACCTTACCAGATCGACCTCTCAGGGTCACCGTTTTTAACCCCACACCTTGTGTAATACCCTGAACACAACAATGATCTCTAGCAGCAATAACTTGTAGCTGAAATTTCTCGAATACCTCATATGTGAATACCTCACTACCTTGTTTCTCCATTGTCCATGGCGTAAATAGTTGTGGGGTGGTATGCATGCTTCTGTTGTCTGCCATTAATTCTTCCTCACGTTGGCATTCTAAAGCTGTGTCGAACCTAAGCCAGAACTCAACAAAAGCAAGCCTACGATGAATGAAACGGTTGAAAAAAGAATTTGCACTTTCTGACCTTGAAGTGGTTCGGAGCAAGCCCGCAAGAGATATATCCATAAAGTAGGCTGGTATCCATGTATCTCTAATGGTAAACCTCTTAGCTAACCACTCGTTATCCTCCAACCCAAAATCTGTAATGATGGAATTCCATTGTGACTCAAACTCACTTGCAGTTTCTGAACCCCAAACACATGAGTTCAACCTCGGCCAAAATTCAGAATCTTCCCTAATCAAAGGTCCAACTTTTTCAGGCACCTTTTCCATTATATGCCACATGCATAACCTATGCATAGTGGCTGGAAGAACTTTGTCAATACCATTCTTGATGCTAGCAGCTTCATCAGTTATGATGAGTCTAGGTGCTACCCCTCCCATTTCTTTTAGGAAGGTCTGAAATAACCAAATGTATGACTCATCCTTCTCATTTGATAAGAATCCAACACCAAAAAAGACACTTTGTAAGTGATGATTAACCCCTGTAAATGGTGCAAATATCATGTTGTACTGATTAGTGGTGTATGTAGAATCGAAGGATATCACATCACCAAAGTGACTATAGTTCTTCCTGCTTGTGGCATCCGCCCAGAACACACGCACCAGGTTCCCCTCATCATTCACCTCAAAATCATAGAAAAATGCTGAATTCACTTCCTGCTTTCTAGCTAATTGGGCCACAAACATTTGAGCATCTGCGTCTCTGATTTTATACCTGAGTCCGCGATAGTAATTTTGCAAGTCCCTCTTTGTGCACCCAGCATTCGGAATTCCACCCTCGCTAACTTGCAGGAGCCTGTATGCCTGGGAGGTTCCAATGCTTGCCTTATGACATGTGTATAAAGTATTCTTTGCCCTCTCACTAACTCTACGATTGGATCTGATCAAATGACGCTTATCAGGTGATACAAGACCATGAACATGATGCTCAATCCATGAGTCTATCTTGTAGGTGTTCTCCCCACAAAGTCTAACAAATATATGAGCATCACAACCGCATCGCGTGTCTGTCTGCTTACGTCTTTTCCTCAAGGGGTCATTAATCTCCTTAATATCTTTTGACTTGAATCCTTCTCTACTACACATGAAACGCTTAGTCCGGACCACCTTATTCTCAATCTTTTTCTGCTGTCCGATACGAACGCCAAAACCTGATTGATGTGCATATGCCTTCTAGAACTTCTCCACGGCCTCGAGTCCTTCAAATGTCATACCCACTTTAGGCTTCAAATGCTCATCACATTCAGGCGTAAAAGAAGAAGACTGCAATGTCAAGAATAAACGGAAATAAGTAATTTCATGTGTTCAGTATTTTTTTGGCAAATGCATGCATAGTTTCAGTTAGTGCAAACTGACTTACAAAGAGAGGTATGGTTGTGTTCTTTTTGGGCGTACTAAATCCCCCGGGGCTCATATGCATTTGAATGTTATTGATTGGATCCATACTTCTGCACATGTAGCTACACAATTAGCCTTGCAAAATACACTATGTATACACAAGGACTGAATTTGTCGGTTGTTTTACCTCAAAGTTTTGATGCCCACGTGTCTCTGATTGCAAGGGGTACTTGCTACTTGTCCGTGTCTAGTCGCCGCTGCAGCAGAATATTTCAGTTATACATGAGATGGATCAGATCAGGGAAGTACAAGCATGGGGCACTTGTTGGTGCTTATCTGGTTTGTGTTAAGTGTTAACATGGGAGTAGAGGAGCACGTAAAGGATTGGGATGCTACCTGCATGGGGGCGGCCGGGTGGGTGCCGGTGCACGTCAGGATCAAGTCGATCTAGATCAGACGTATGTGCAGTTCGGCGGCGGCGGCGGCGCACGACGCATACAGAAGTTGGGGTATTGTTGCAAAATTAAGTTGCTGCTTTTAGTCGGAGGGCGGGCGTGTAAATGTAAAATTACCGCAAACTCTGATAATTCGTACGATTAAGATCGTGGGGGTGAAAAGAAAAGGGATACACGGACACACAAATAGCTCGGATTCATGAGATATGCTGCCATATATATATATATATATATATATATATATATATATATATATATATATATATATATATATATATATGATACTGCCCATTACAACCAGTCTTATAGGGCTCAATTAAAAAATCTCACCAACCAAGGTAGATGGTGAGTGGTGGAATACTTTTTGTAGTTTGCAAAAACACCCAATTAATGCTCTTGTTTTCCTCAAAAAAATTATGTTTTCCAATGTATTAATTACAATACATGCACACATATATAAAGTACATGCATTGGTCAACTTTTTCTCTTAATACTTGCATGCAATGATTTAATGCACCTTGGAATGTGAACATGTGATGGGGAACAACCAAATTGAGACTTATAAAATGGAAAAACTAAAATTTTGAGATAAGCCTATAAACCGGAAAGGTGTGAGTATATATGTATGATACTAGTATATGATCGGTAATACCTCTGTAATGCGCGCATGCATCATATCATAAGTTAGTATCTTAGGTTGCATTATTAGTTGCCATGCATGACACAAAGTAGTACAACATTTAATATGATACGGTATCATGATATGATACCACACTCTCTATTTCCTCATTTAACTGTGTGCCATATCATCCAAAAAGTCTACTTTGCATGCAGCATACCGCTTGATACTCCCATATTACAACCAGCCTTATTAGGGTGGCCATAGTGGGGATATCATAGCCGGTACCATGCACTCGGGAATAGCAAATACGATGATGTGGCAAAGAAGAAGTAACATAGGTACATACCGTAACATATATATATATATATACATATATATAATAAATGCTATACTACTTTGTGTCATGTGTGGCCATAAATACGGTCATCTATGATATATACTGCTCTATGATACTGTATATGCACTATGAAGGTATGTACATAGTATCATACACTAGTATCATATGCACGATACTATATATTGTATATGATACTCCCCACTATATAAGGCTGGCCATAGTGGTGGTATCATATAGCCGACGATCTCATGCACTCGGAAAAGCAAGTATGCTTATGTGGCAAAGAATTAAATATATATAGAGAGGGTTAGAGTAACATTGTGACGCCCGGGTAATTAAGCTACAGTGATCCTCTGCTAATGATGCCACGTCACCTCGTTTATAGTTGCTAATCTCGAGTTAGTTCGAAACCGATTCAGATTCAAAAATAGGCAAACAATAAAAGTTTTCAAATATTAAAACTAAAATGTTCGGAGTGAACCAAATATTGCATAGATAATTATGGGGAAAAACCACACATTTATAAAATGGTTAAATACTATGAGATGAATAAAATAGTAGTAAAAATGATTATTTGAATAACTTTTATAATTAATAAAATGTCAAAGTAAGTTATTTGGGGTCTAGACTTTTTGTGACTATGGACTAGGTTGTAATACTAATTTAGATACTAAGTGTATGTTCTACTAAAATAGAATGCAACTACAATAAAGCAGGAAAGAATAAATAGAAGGAAAAGAAAATACAAAAACAGAAAAGAAAACTAACCAAAAAAGGTAAAAAGAGACCCCCCACTGGACCCCTTGGCCCAACTGGGCCATGGCCCAGCCGGCCACCCCCTGGCCTATAGGCCACCCCCACCCCCTGCCCCGAAACCCTAACTCCCCCACACATGACCGCACACTCCCCCCCACTCCCCACGTCTCCCTCTCGATCCCATCTGGATCGGGGAGGGGGCCCGACCCCGATGCCGCCCGGATCGATCCCGGCGCCACCCTGCCGCCCTCGTCGCCGGTGGCTCGGTCGCTGGCCCCTGCCCTCGTCCTCGCGCCCCGTCCCCTCTCCCTCGACGGCGCCCCTCACTGCGACGGCCGCGACCGTGCCCTCGACGCCCGACCACGCCTCCCCGCCCGAACCGCCACCTCGCCGGAGCTGCCCCGCCGTCCTCTCCGTCGCGGCCTCAACTCCTCCCCGAGCCCACTGCCCTTGACCCCACGATCGCCGGTTAGGCCCCGGGCCTCTCCTCTCCCCTATCCCCGTATGCACGCACACGCGCCGACCGTCCTAGCCCATGAGCTCCTCCCCTTCTCTCTTCCTCTGTCCGTCACGGCGCCGGACCACCACCACTTACGCGCGCCGACCGCGCTCACTGCGGCCCCGCCCCGCTAGCGAGTCATCGCGCGCGCCCGCGCCTGCCTCCGTGCGCGTGCACGCACTCACTCATGCGCCGCGCCGCCCCTGCCCGCACGGCCCAGCCGCAGCCTCCACACCACTCACTGCCGACCCCTTCCCCCCTCCCCCCGCGTCCCTCGCTCGCTGCCGAGGCCTTCGCTCGGGACCGTGCCAGCTCCGCTCCGGCCACCCCAATTGACGTGCTCCGCCGTCCTCCCCGACCGCGGCCTTTGCCCGCGACCGCACGCGCCGCTCCGCCCCATGCCCGCGCCCCTGACACGCCAGCGCATCGCCGCTACTCTCCGGCGCGACCACCGTTGCCACTGCCGCAGCGCTCCGCTCGTCGGCCCGCTGCTCTGCCGCTGCCGCCGACCGCGGCCTTGCTCCGTCGCCCGCCCGTTGCCTTGGGCCGGCCTCGACGAGCGCTTCGCCCGCTGCCCGCATGCCCGTTCGGGCCACGCCCGATAGGCCCCCTGAGGGCAATGATACGTGGGCCCGCCCCAGAACAAACAAAAAAAATAATAAATTAATAATAAATAAAAAATAATTAAAATAAATAAATAAGTAATTAATTAATTAAATTAATTAATTAATACTAATTAACTAATCTAATTAACTAGTTAGTTTAATTAAACAGTAATTAGATTAGTTAAACCCTAATTAGACTAAACAGTCAATGACGAACGGGACCCACATGTCAGGTTGACCAGGTCAACTGGTGACGTCATGATGATGTCAGCAAACACTGTTCTGGATAATGTTGATTTAAATAATTAAATAAATCCTAAAATTGATTTAAATCTTTTAAAATTAATATAAAATAAACCGTAGCTCGGATGGAAAAACTTTGTACATGAAAGTTGCTCAGAACGACGAGACGAATACGGATACGCAGCCCGTTCGTCCGCCACGCATCCCTAGCATAGCGAACACGCAACTTTCCCCCTCCGGCTCCTCTACCTGAAAATGTGAAACACCATGGATAATTTCCCGGATGTTCCCCCCTTCACCTGTACCACCTCGTACCGCGTTAGGGCACACCTAGCATCACGCTTTTTCATGTCATGCATCGTCATGCATTTGTTTGCATTATATTTATTGTTTCTTCCCCCTCTTCTCTCGCTAGACCCCGAGACCGACGCCGCTACTACCCAGTATGACTACGGTGTTGACGACCACTCTCTCTTGCTAGAGCAACCAGGCAAGCCCCCCCTTTAATCACCAGATATCGCCTACTCTTCTCTCTACTTCTTGCATTAGAGTAGTGTAGCATGTTACTGCTTTCCGTTATCCTATCCTGATGCATAGCCTGTCCTTGCTACTATTGTTGTTACCTTTACCTGCAATCCTAAATGCTTAGTATAGAATGCTAGTGTTCCATCAGTGGCCCTACACTCCTGTCCGTCTGCCATGCTATACTACTGGGTCGTGATCACTCGGGAGGTGATCACGGGCATATGATATATACTTATACTGTTACATTACTTATGATACTGTTCGAAGATGGGGGCTGAAGGGGCAGGTGGCTCCATCCCGGTAGAGGTGGGCCTGGGTTCCTGACGGCCCCCGACTGTTACTTTGAGGCGGAGCGACAGGGCAGGTTGAGACCACCTAGGAGAGAGGTGGGCCTGGCCCTGGTCGGCATTCGCGGTACTTCAAAATAACACGCTTAACGAGATCTGGGTATTTGCTCTGAGTCTGGCCACTGGCCTATACGCACTAACCATCTACGCGGGGACAGTTATGGGCACTCGACGTCATGGTATCAGCCGAAGCCTTCGTGACGTCAGTGACCGAGCGGCGCGCGCCGGGTTGGACCACGTAACGCAACTTCCTTTGTAATTGAGGGTGCTAGGTCTGCTCACCGGCCGCATACGCAACGTGCAGGTGTGCAATGGGCGATGGGCCCAAACCCCTGCGCCATAGGATTTAGACCGGCGTGCTGACCTCTCTATTGTGCCTAAGCAGGACTGCGAAGTGTTGATCTTCCGAGGCCGGGCATGACCCAGGAAAGTGTGTCCGGACAAAGGGGATCGAGCATGTTGGGAAATGTGGTGCACCCCTGCAGGGAAGTTGATCTATTCGAATAGCCGTGTCCCTCGGTAAAAGGACGACCCGGAATTGTACCTTGACCTTATGACAACTAGAATCGGATACTTAATAAAACACACCCTTCCAAGTGCCAGATACAATCGGTGATCGCTCTCTCACAGGGCGACGAGGGCAGGATCATCGGTTAGGATTATGCTATGCGATGTTACTTGGTGAACTTACCATCTACTCTCTTCTTCTGCTGCAAGATGGAGGTTACCAGAAGCGTAGTCTTTGAAAGGACTAGCTATCCCCCTCTGATTCGGGCATTCTGCAGTTCAGACCACATATGATACCCTTATTCCATTTGATACCATTGCATACATATGTAGTGTAGCTCCTTGCTTGCGAGTACTTTGGATGAGTACTCACGGTTGCTTTTCTTCCCCTTTTCCCCTTCCCTATATCTAATTGCTGCAACCAGACGATGGAGCCCAGGGGCCAGATGCCACTGTCGATGACGACTACTGCTACTCGGGAGGTGCCTAATACTACGTGCAGCCCGCTGACGGCGACCAGGAGTAGTTTAGGAGGATCCCGGGCAGGAGGCCTGCGCCTCTTTCGATCTATATCCCAGTTTGTGCTAGCCTTCTTAAGGCAAACTTGTTTAACTTATGTCTGTACTCAGATATTGTTGCTTCTGCTGACTCGTCTATGATCGAGCTCTTGTATTCGAGCCCTCGAGGCCCCTGGGTTGTAATATGATGCTTGTATGACTTATTTTTATTTGTAGAGTTGTGTTGTGATATCTTTCCGTGAGTCCCTGATCTTGATCGTACACGTTTGCGTGTATGATTAGTGTACGATTGAATCGGGGGCGTCACAAGTTGGTATCAGAGCCGACTGCCTGTAGGAATCCTCCTTCCACACTCCTTGGCCGAAGTTGAGTCTAGACATTTCAAAAACTTTTACTAACATGGCTGTGTGCCTTACGGACCCACGTCGCCGTCTGGGTGGTATTAGGATCTTTTACTCCTCGATCCTTACTCTGGGACTCTGAACTCTCTTCTATTCGGGTTAAATGAAATTTGCGAAATCTAACTCTAGGTTCTCGTTACCACTTCCTGCCGGAGAACCCTTTCATTACGGATGATCTACTGCTTCAACAGAAGATTCTGACAATACTCTCCGATATTTTCTCGAGACCTTGTGCATGTTGCTTTTGCAATTCCCTACCACCAAAAAATTCCTATGGATAAATACTTACACCTGTCGTTCTTACTTTTATTCCCAGTTGGTCTTGTTATTACAAGATACCCCGAAATACTCGTCGTTGTTTCGATAATCCTTTGAGCTTACTGCCTTGCTATTCATTGTCACCTGAATACCCCTACGGATAGTTCTCGCACTTATCGAGTATCCGCTCATCCCCCAATTGTCCATGTGTTTCACAATGGTCATCGAAATACTATTCGATCCTCCAAAAATCCTTAGTAGCTTATTGCTCTACAATACTTGGTTGCTTGCATTAGGGATGCTTTCCATATGTCTGGCAATATTCGTCAGTATCCTTAGGCACCGTCTTTTTGATCCTATTGATTCAACATGAGTGCGAATGCATGCAATCATCAGTTGATCCTTTTAAATTATCTTTCCGACTCAGATGTCATTTTAAACATGAGCTGGTTCTCAATAAATCCAATTGCCATCGATTGTACCCCTAAAGCTATTCAACTTATCCATCCCTAATCAGAACATTGCTTCTGATCCCTTGATTTGAAAATCATAATTCCTTTGCATTTGAGCTCTGGATTAGTCAGTTGTTTCCATAATCCAATGCCTTTGCATTGTTACTTCCTCTGGTTGTGTGCTGATGCTCACATCAGCTCTGTTATGGACCGGCAGATCCTTTAATGGATTTTATCCGACAGTGTCCTTCATATTCAATAACCTTGTGAGCCTTCCCTCAGATACATAATGCCTTTGGTAAATTGTATCATCTACTTTCTCAACCTTGCTCTACTTTCGAGCTTGTGATATTTACTCTTGAAGCTTGTGGTATATGTTTCTAAGAAGCCCCTATGGGTTGAACATATGCCTTCTCTAAACTGTGGGAACTCGAAAGTTTTCACGAGTCATACACTTCTGGTATTTTGCCAGATGAAATTTCAACACTACAACTTCTTCGAAAGTGAGAAGTGAATGAAAGGTTATGCATTGGAGAAGTGGGAGTCGAGCTTGAACTTTGTGTTCATGCCCATGGACATGATGTAGATCTTATCATTAAAGCTTCTCTTAAATTAAATTATTCCTTTGGTATAAGTTCATCTTATATCTGGGATCTGACCTTTTGCAATCGTGGTTCCGACCATGTTCTCCTTTAAATACCATTTCACGTGCAAGTTTAAGTGCTTGTCTTCTGTAGAGCAATACCCCAGTCCAACCTCTACTTTGATCTGTCATCGAGTATTACCCCCTCTGGTATCTCGAGATTAGCACGGAACTGCATAACTTCTTATGAGTTCTTCTTCAAGTATTATTTGACTTTCGCTGCATCATCATTTGACTTGATGTCATCGCCAACTTCTCGACAAATGTGTCGTGGTCATCATCAACATCCTGAGCTCTTCCAAGATATATATCGAATTCTTGATGAGAAATACCATCCTCGCCCATCAATGGTTTGTGTTATCACCGACCACTTTATTGCCTTCCATTCAACACAAACTTATTCGTGTTTTGTGTTATACCTTGAGATCCTTGCTATCCAGCATTTGTTCTTCTTTCCCTTGGATTGATACCACCTTTTATGTCAAGAATGTCGTGGTAATTTTACCACCTCTTGAGGATTCTTGATATAGTAATATCTCTCGCCTTTTGCGTTCATTTCTTGGTCTCCTTGTTGTTTCTAATCGGAATACCGACAAATGGTCTGTGATGTGCAAATTCTAAACTTCTAGCAACCCTATTGCTTTGAAGTTATTGGTCTACAGTTTCATTCTAAGTCTATTGCTTATTGAATCATCATTCGAACATTGATCGTGCTACCTAGTCCAGATTCCTGGGTGCACCCTTCTATCATTGTTCAGCTGTGTATGTTTCCCTCGAGCATACATCATTATATCATTTGATCCGACAAATGATATTTCCTTGTTCACATAATTGTGGAAATCAATCCTTTGGAAATCTCGATGATTTGTTGTTGAGCCTATCAGCCACCTCCTCATCCTCTCCTTGGTTTACTGATGAACTCTTGTTTCCGAACCCGCTTCCATTGTTCATTTCCTGAGAATCTTATGATGTCTTCTCGTCAATTTGTGTTGCACCTTTTCTTCTCAGACATCCTGAGTCTGATGTATCCTGACACCAATCAGATCTGAATCTCGGTCAGGTATGATGGTTGGAACATATTTCCAAGAGTTATAACATTGGTCTTTAACCCGATAAGGTGATTTCATCCTAACACACCTGCCCGGAGGGCCTATTGTTATAGTTTCCTTTCTAGCAAGGTTAGTCATTCTTCCATGAGTAATTTGTAAAACTTGTGTATCCTATCAATGATATCTTGAAGATTGTCTGTGGTACTACGATTTTCAACAAGAACATTTGAAGCCCAGTGCTAAATGTTTCCTGCTCAATTACCCAAACACCATTGTATGGGTAATGTCATGAAATTTCTCTCCCCTTACCTAAAGAGTTTTCTACATTATATCCTATCATGGATATCATACTCTACTTGTCCTTGGGAAGGATATACCCTTGAAATATGTGTTTAAACACATTTTCCTTTCCATTGTTCTGCTTAAACCTGATAATCACTTTTTCCTTTCCATTGGGTTGTTTAAACCTTCTTGTGATCTATATGATCTAAGCAGTAGTTTTCTCCTACTTAGGTAAACACCTCGGTGTACAATTCTGTCAGTAAGACCCTGTTACTATTGTTGTTGACATTGTGGTAACCGCCAATGGACGAGAACCTTGCCTATTGGCCTGCCTCGTTCAACGAGCAGGAAAAGGGTTCTCTTCGTCCCTCGCCCTTGGTACCGATGTTGTTGCCAACATAACCGATAGATTATCCTCTGACAGGCCTTGCTTACATGATCGGGCAAGATGTCACCGCCCTTCCTACTTTTAACCCACATGGTGGGCCCATAACCCACAGTTCTACAGGATCGAAACCTGACTCTCCTATACACCCTGTTGCCAAAGTTATTCCTAGAGCTTGACTTCGTATGTAATTTGCGAGCCACCTTCCTAGTGATCAATTCTGGTATCGGACACAATACTTATTCCCGTTGCTCTAAACCCCATTCACACTCTGTTTCAGGCAATGAACGATTGCCTATCCGCTTGAAACTTCTTATTGCACCGTCTTACTTTGCTCTCGATGTGTTTCATTTGTTCAACTCGAGAGATACTCATATGTTCATACTTGGGAAACCCCCAGAAGATTTTCCCTTATAACATCCTATCATTGTAGAGCTGCCCCTTACCTATTCGTAAGTACGATGGAGATCCCGAAGAAAGGATGACAAATTGATCATGGTGACTTGAAGCAGTGAAATGAAGACATCAACGAAAGGGATCAACCTCTTCGAAAGGGCAGCCAAGACCGAGAAGACTCGTTAGGTTTTTCGCTACCAACACCTTCGCCCCTTACTCCACCGCTTAAATCTCGGGACAAGATTTCTTGTAGTGGAGGAGAATTGTGACGCCCGGGTAATTAAGCTACAGTGATCCTCTGCTAATGATGCCACGTCACCTCGTTTATAGTTGCTAATCTCGAGTTAGTTCGAAACCGATTCAAACTCAAATTCAAAAATAGGCAAAAAATAAAAGTTTTCAAATATTAAAACTAAAATGTTCGGAGTGAACCAAATATTGCATAGATAATTATGGGGGAAAAACCACACATTTATAAAATGTTTAAATACTATGAGATGAATAAAAAAGTAGTAAAAATGATTATTTGAATAACTTTTATAATTAATAAAATGTCAAACTAAGTTATTTGGGGTCTAGACTTTTTGTGACTATGGACTAGGTTGTAATACTAATTTAGATACTAAATGTATGTTTTACTAAAATAGAATGCAACTACAATAAAGCAGGAAAGAATAAATAAAAGGAAAAGAAAACACAAAAACAGAAAAGAAAACTAACCAAAAAAAAGGTAAAAAGAGACCCCCCCCCCACTGGACCCCTTGGCCCAACTGGGCCATGGCCCAGCCGGCCACCCCCTAGCCTATAGGCCACCCCCACCCCTTGCCCCGAAACCCTAACTCCCCCCACACACGACCGCACACTCCCCCCCACTCCCCACGTCTCCCTCTCGATCCCATCTGGATCAGGGAGGGGGCCCGACCACGACGCCGCCCGGATCGATCCCGGCGCCACTCACCACCCTGCCGCCCTCGTCACCGGTGGCTCGGTCGCTGGCCCCCGCCCTCGTCCTCGCGCCCCGTCCCCTCTCCCTCGACGGCGCCCCTCGCTGCGACGGCCGCGACCGTGCCCTCGATGCCCGACGCCGCCTCGACCATGCCTCCCCACCCGAACCGCCACCTCGCCGGAGCTGCCCCGCCGTCCTCTCCGTCGCAGCCTCAACTCCTCCCCGAGCCCACTGCCCTTGACCCCATGATCGCCAGTGAGGCCCCGGGCCTCTCCTCTCCCCTATCCCCGTATGCACGCACACGCGCCGACCGGCCTTGCCTATGAGCTCCTCCCCTTCTCTCTTCCTCTGTCCGTCACCGCGCCGGACCACCACCACTTACGGGCGCCGACCGCGCTCACTGCAGCCCCGCCCCGCCCGGCGTGTCATCGCGCACGCCCACGCCCGCCTCTGTGCGCGCGCACGCACTCGCTCATGCGCCGCGCCGCGCCTGCCCGCACGGCCCCGCCGTAGCCTCCACACCGCTCACTGCCGACCCCTTTCCCGCCCCCCCACCGCGTCCCTCGCTCGCTGCCGAGGCCTTCGCTCGGGACCGTGCCCGCTCCGCTCCGGCCACCCCACTTGACGCGCTCTGCCGTCCTCCCCAACCGCGGCCTCTGCCCGCGACCACACGCGCCGCTCCGTCCCATGGCCGCGCCCCTGACACGCCAGCGCATCGTCGCCGCTCTCTGGCACGACCACCGTTGCCGCTGCCACAGCGCTCCGCTCGCCGGCCCGCTGCTCTGCCGCTGCCGCCGACCGCGGCCCTGCTCCGTCACCCGCCCGTCGCCTCGGGCCGGCCTCGACGGGCGCTTCGCCCGCTGCCCGCATGCCCATTCGGGCCACGCCCGATAGGCCCCTAGGGGCAATGACACGTGGGCCCGCCCCAGAACAAACAAAAAAAAATTAAAAAATAATAAATAAAAATAATTAAAATAAATAAATAATCAATTAATTAAATTAATCAATCCTAATTAACTAATCTAATTAACTAGTTAGTTTAATTAAACAGTAATTAGATTAGTTAAACCCTAATTAGACTAAACAATCTATGACGAACGGGACCCACATCTCAGGTTAACCAGATCAACTGCTGACATCATGCTGACGTCAGCAAACACTGTTCTGGATAATGTTGATTTAAATAATTAAATAAATCCTAAAATTGATTTAAATCTTTTAAAATTAATATAAAATAAACCGTAGCTCGGATGGAAATACTTTGTACATGAAAGTTGCTCAGAACGACGAGAGGAATCCAGATACGCAACCCGTTCGTCCGCCACGCATCCCTAGCATAGCGAACACGCAACTTTCCCCCTCCGGCTCCTCTGCCTGAAAACGCGAAACACCGGGGATAATTTCCCGGATGTTCCCCCCTTCACCAGTACCACCTCGTACCGTGTTAGGGCACACCTAGCATCACGCTTTGTCATGTCATGCATCGTCATGCATTTGTTTGCATTATATTTATTGTTTCTTCCCCCTCTTCTCTAGCTAGACACCGAGACCGACGCCGCTGCTACCCAGTACGACTACGATGTTGACGACCACTCTCTCTTGCCAGAGCAACCAGGCAAGCCCCCCCTTTGATTACGAGATATCGCCTAGTCTTCTCTCTACTTCTTGCATTAATGTAGTGTAGCATGTTACTGCTTTCCGTTATCCTATCCTGATGCATAGCCTGTCCTTGCTACTACTGTTGTTACCTTTACCTGCAATCCTAAATGCTTAGTATAGAATGCTAGTGTTCCATCAGTGGCCCTACACTCCTGTCCGTCTGCCATGCTATACTACTGGGCCTTGATCACTCGGGAGGTGATCACGGGCATATCATATATACTTATACTTTTACATTACTTATGATACTGTTCGAAGACGGGGGCTGAAGGGGCAGGTGGCTCCATCCCGGTAGAGGTGGGCCTGGGTTCCCGACGGCCCCCGGCTATTACTTTGAGGCGGAGCGACAGGGCAGGTTGAGACCACCTAGGAGAGAGGTGGGCCTGGCCCTGGTCGGCGTTCGCGGTACTTCAAAATAACACGCTTAACGAGATCTGGGTATTTGCTCTGAGTCTGGCCACTGGCCTATACGCACTAACCATCTACGCGGGGACAGTTATGGGCACTCGACGTCATGGTATCAGCCGAAGCCTTCATGACGTCAGTGACCGAGCGGCGCGCGCCGGGTTGGACCACGTAACGCAACTTCCTTTGTAATTGAGGGTGCTAGGTCTGCTCACCGGCCGCATACGCAACGTGCAGGTGTGCAATGGGCGATGGGCCCAGACCCCTGCGCCATAGGATTTAGACCGGCGTGCTGACCTCTCTGTTGTGCCTAGGCAGGGCTGCGACGTGTTGATCTTCCGAGGCCGGGCATGGCCCATAAAAGTGTGTCCGGACAAAGGGGATTGAGCGTGTTGGGAAATGTGGTGCACCCCTGCAGGGAAGTTGATCTATTCGAATAGCCGCGTCCCTCGGTAAAAGGACGACCCGGAGTTGTACCTTGACCTTATGACAACTAGAATCGGATACTTAATAAAACACACCCTTCCAAGTGCTAGATACAATCGGTGATCGCTCTCTCACAGGGCGACGAGGGGAGGATCATCGGTTAGAATTATGCTATGCGATGTTACTTGGTGAACTTACCATCTACTCTCTTCTTCTGCTGCAAGATGGAGGTTACCAGAAGCGTAGTCTTCGAAAGGACTAGCTATCCCCCTCTGATTCGGGCATTCTGCAGTTCAGACCACATATGATACCCTTATTCCATTTGATACCATTGCATACATATGTAGTGTAGCTTCTTGCTCGCGAGCACTTTAGATGAGTACTCACGGTTGCTTTTCTTCCCCTTTTCCCCTTCCCTATATCTGATTGCTGCAACCAGACGATGGAGCCCAGGAGCCAGATGCCACTGTCGATGACGACTACTTCTACTCGGGAGGTGCCTATTACTATGTGCAGCCCACTGACAGCGACCAGGAGTAGTTTAGGAGGATCCCAGGTAGGAGGCCTGCACCTCTTTCTATCTGTATCCCAGTTTGTGCTAGCCTTCTTAAGGCAAACTTGTTTAACTTATTTCTGTACTCACATATTGTTGCTTCCGCTGACTCGTCTATGATCGAGCTCTTGTATTTGAGCCCTCAAGGCCCCTGGCTTGTAATATGATGCTTGTATGACTTATTTTTATTTGTAGAGTTGTGTTGTGATATCTTCCCGTGAGTCCCTGGTCTTGATCGTACACGTTTGCGTGTATGATTAGTGTACGATTGAATCGGGGGCATCACAAACATATAGGTAGATACCATATCATGTTAAATGCGATGCTAATTTGTGTCATGCATGGCAATAAATATGACCTATGATACTATACTCTAAGTATTATACTATGCGCTATAATTAATTAAAGGTAGTATCATATATATATATATATATATGCATGACACTAGTACATGACACTCTCCATTATTTGTAGCCTAAGTATATATAGCCTAACTAAAACACCCACATGTAGTTGTAGTAGGGTTTTTGACTTTAATTAATTATATATGCACTAAAATGCAATGCAAGGTAAGTGCAAAAAATGACTTAAACTTAGCAGATGAACTGAAATGGGTCAGAACGATGTAGCTAGTAACTGACGATTTGTGGTCCGAAGTGCCGCCTCTCCTTTTGGAAACTATGATCCATCTTGTGAGATGTTCCGGTATGGAAGGTGGGAGCACCAAAACTTGTGCCAAACTTTAGCATTTTTTTCCATGTGATCATGAGAGCACGTGATAGTGGCACAATGATTTTCGTTATTTTCCGTACTCTATATGCATTTCCTGAAATTAATATACCAACAAGGCCTACACCTCTGGCCGCACCCTGCGGCCGAACTATTTGAAGTTTTTTCCCGTTTTTCGCAAAATGAATGAAAACTCGCAAAGCGAAACACAAATGATCTTGCTAACACGCATGTGTAGTTGCGACTATATATATACATACAAACAAGATATTTTTTTGCGTATTCATTGTTTGAGATTGCTAGCGAGGCATGCCGCCCGGTAAAATGTACCAGAAAATCAAACCATAGGGTATAATCGTGATTTTTTACCATGGAAAAAAATTGAAGGCGAAATGATGAACTCATGTTTTCATTCGAACAAAAATATGATGTTAGGTAATGTAATTTTTTTCAAAGAGCACACGGTTCACTCACGAAAGCCGTGTGTCCACTAAACCGTGGCTGATGCCCCCCTTTGCCACACGCGCGATCTAAGTTGTGTGTTCTGATTGGCCAGAACCCAAACCCCACAGATCGTACGTCTGCACCGTTGGATTCTCCTTGATCGAACGGCGATCCTCATCCCTTTCGACATCACATGTAAATGTTTTCAAATAGCCCCTCCCAGAAAATGTTTTCGAATAGCACATGGTTCACACACAAAAGCCGTGTGCCTACCAAACCATGGCCGATGCCCCCCCTTTGCTGCGCACGCTATCTGAGTCATGGTTCTGATTGGCCAGAACCCAAACCCCATAGATCGTACGTCTGCAGTGTTGGATGCTCCCAGATCGAAAGGCAATTCTCATCCCTTTCGACAGGAAATGTCGTCCGGCTAGGATTTGATTTATATGCCAAAATGCACGGTAAATGCCAAAAAATGTCTTACATATAGCACATAAGACCTGAAATGTGCCAGCAAATTAAACCCGTGGTATAATTGTGATTGCTTTACGTGGAAAAAATGTAGAGGGGAAATGATGAACTCGCGTCTTCATTTCAAAATTAGTACATCTTCATTTCAATTGCAGTTATTCTGTTTGTGCACACGAGCACTTAGAGGCGACTGTTTGCATAGGCCTTTCCGCGCGTGCGGCCACTGGGGATATTTTTCACCCTATTCACCTAGGCCGCCAACACCCCCCCCCCCCACAATCCGCCCGCGTTTAAATCAACTAGTCCACCCAATCTCCATCGCCAGCTCCCCCTCCCCCAGATCCACAGCAGAACCCTCTCCAGCGTCGCCGTGCTCACTGTGGCCGAGTGCCCGCTCTTCGGCGTCAAGCCTACCTCCACTACCGTTCCCAACACGCGGCGGCCCGCGCCTCGTTGTCTTCGTTTCTTCGCCAGCCACCCTCGAGCGTATCGATGCATTAACCCTCGCCTCTCTTGTGGTCCAGCTGGGTTTGCATTAAGAAGCCTGTTAGTTACTGCTCTCCATCACGATGAGGCATATTTCCTCACAATCCCTCTTCCAATTTCTCTTCCAATTTTGTTTTGTATCTTCCCAAATTAGCTATAAAATAACGGGGAGCATATATATGTTCATTATCTACCTTCCTTACTACATATAAGGTGTATTTGTTCCAATAAGTTACTGCCTATTTACAGATCGCGGGCGCCCGAGTCACACAAACTTAACAAATTAGCCGTACATTTTCTAAATTATTGCACGGCATGTTTAGAAAGCTTGATAACACTAGTGGTGCTTGAACTTGCCATGGATGTTCACTTTAGTGCCTGAACTTGAAAAATACGTCAAACTGGTTCTAAAACTTGGCATGAACATGCAAATACGGTGCTAATCTCATTTTTAGACGTAAACTGTGCGGACATGGCACCGTATTTAGCTGACTTCGCATGTGGTCCATTTGTAGAGAGGAAAAAAGAATTTTAGAGAATACCATGTCTATATGACTAATGGGTCCTGCTTGTCAGTTCATAAAGAAAATTGAAAGAAAATATTGTGGCCCGATAGGATTCGAACCTGCGACATCAAGTAGGCTAGTGTCATGTGGTAGCCACTCCATCATAACGCTTTATCTCCCAAATATGGCCCCTTATATTGCTGTAATGTAAGGTAAAATGCATGTGTTGCTTAAATGGGTTGCAGTTAGTACGACCCATTTAGTACATTTTTTTACAAAAACTATAAAAGTCTGCTTAAATTATAATCATAGTAATACAAACTGTACCACTCTACATTTTGCACATGTTAACATCAATATATTATAATCATAATAATAAACTTAGATTCAAATAAACATGTGGTATTATTAATTACTTCATGGTAAATAAATATTCATGTGCATGTATTATTTTGAAAAATCTATAAACCAAGCCCCATGCCATGTTATGGGTTATAAATATTTGTCGTACACCTCGTGGTACACAAATTTCCATGCACAGATAAAATAAAAATGTAGATGTATAATTATTCAAATGTATGAATAATGAAAATAATATTTACAAACTATAATTTTTTAAAGAAATTTGTAATATTTTATATTATACAAAGATATTTATACTTAATACTATATATTATTTCAATTATCTGAATGTTTTAAAAATTGTACATTAATATTTTTAAAATTACATGAACATTTATAGAAGTTACTTATTTAATTTTTTGATAAAATTTATAACTGTTAATACCACGTGAATAGGTGAACTTTATTTGTATTACTATGGTTTATAATTTACAGATATTTTATAGATCGCTTTTTTAATAACATGTGTTAAATTGGCCACAGTGACTCCAACCCATTTACATAGCGCAAATGTTTACCTTAAAGTACATTAAAACGAAGGAGCCACAATTATCTAGTTAGATCTGTCCAGTAGAGTGGCTAGCATAGGAAGTGCACACGCATAATGGTGCAGGTTTGATTCCTGGTGCCCACAGTTTTTCCTCTAGTTTTCATTATCACTGACAGGGCGGGACCCAGTAGTCATACAAACATGGTATTCAGCTAAAATTCTTTTTTGTCTCTACAAGTGGACCCCTATGCCATGTCAGCCAAATATGGTGCCACGTCAGCACACTTTACATCTATAAATAGGATTAGCACCGTATTTGCATGTTCATGCCAAGTTTTAGAACCAGTTTGGCGTATTTTCAAGTTCAGGCACTAAAGTGAACATCCATGGCAAGTTCGGACACCACTGGTGTTATTACCTCCTTATTCTACTTTCCTAAGTTTCGCATGTGTTCTCTGTAGATGCCGAGTAGTAGCGAGAGCACTCATGCTTCAGGCGATGTATCTTCATCTGATTCGGACAACCCTAGGTCTTCGGCAGATTGTGAGGGATCAAGTAATCTTGAACGGGATAGAGCTGCAAAAATTACCGTTCCGGTCAGGACATGGAGGAACGCTCCAAGGAAGCCCACACACCAGCCTAAAGGTGTACATGAAGTAACCGAGATTGATTTAAAGTCTTGGGCTCCAACTAAACCAGATATAGCACACACGAGGTTCAGGAGTGTGTGTGGATTTGTTGGCAGGTCAAGGCTCAACATTAATCTGCCGAGGTTTCGGAAGGCTGACACAGGAACATGGCGAAGGATAGTCCGGGAGATAATGGATCAACGTTCCAGAGCAGTGGAGAATGCAGGTGGAGCACGCTGCACTGAAGAAGGCTAGGGATGCTTGGAGAAACTGGAAGCACGTGCTGTACAAAAAGTACTTGAGTGAAGGCAAGGACCCAATCCCCGCATACCCCCAAATTACAAAGGCAGACTGGGAAGAAGTGAAATGGGTCAGGGCAACTAAAGAGTTTGATGAGAAGAGTTTCGAGCAATCAGAACTTCAGAAGAAGAACATACACCCCCACCGTATGGGTGTGGCAGGATACCATGGCATGAAACTGATATGGGAACAGGGGGACAAAGAACCAGTAGCGACGGGTGGGAATCCAGCCGTTAGTGAAATCTGGGGCGAACATGCCAGAGGCTACTTGCGGGCACGTGCAAAGAGGCATGATGACGAAATTTATTACTTTGAAAACTCACGTGATGTCCAATTGTATCAAGTGATGTTAGAGGCTTCCAAGATCCCTGGAAGGTTCTACAGGAACTAAGGGGGATGTGACATTCTGTCCATTACTCTAGAAATAAAAGATCCCCCTGGCCGTGCAAGGGGTATAGGTGTCCCACATAAGAGGGCTTTCACACTCAGCAAAGAAGAGAGGCTCAACATGAAAAAGTGAGGAGTGAAATGAAGCAGAATGCATTGTATGAAAGGTTGAAAAAGGATATTTATCCGGTTGCTCGAAAGGATATTGAGGAGTCAATGATGATGTAGAAGACTCTAACACTGACAGATAGCCAGAAGATGGGAGGGAAGCCGGGCATGGAGGGTGTTGCTTATTGTGCGACAACACTGCACAAGAGTACTTATGCATCAGCTGACCCCAGCAACAGTGAGACTGCGGCTGCTCGTGATGATGCTATATCTGGTCTATCTGGAATAAAAGACAGACTGAAGGGTGTGCTTACACATTATGAAGGTACATTAAAATGAGCAACAGCCAGGGTTTGCCCACCCTTCTTGGAAGATGGCCTCTTCTTGGACAATGTGCCATTGAAGCCGGGCTGTGTGAAGTGCTACGTGACTGAAGTAAAGCCTGTATTCAATGAATTTGCCCTAGAGAATGTCCTAGGGGACTTCGATGAGCAAAGGACCTTGGGAGAAACACTGTTACTTCACATCCAGTGGCCACGAAAGGAAATAGAGTTCATCGATGAGATCCCTGAAGCCTTGCCAAGAGCAACCACTGTCACCCCTCAAGCGGTGACGCTCTCCTTGCCACAGTAGCTCTCGCAGGCCGATGCATCAACCTGTGATTAGCCGGCCCGGCTTTGTGGTGTACATGCCATGTTGAAACGCCCTCGATGCGGCTATATCTCCTACGTGTCGAGGCACGACTTAGAGGCATAACCGCATTGAAAGCAATGTCGCAAGTTAGGCAATCTTCACAACATCCCATGTAATATAGATAATAAAAGGGGAAGGTACATAGTTGGCTTACACTTGCCATGTCAATCAAAGTACATAAATAGCATTACATCAACCAAACAATTATGGCCCGACTATGGCGCCAAAATAAAAGATCAACCAACATCCGACATGGTCCCGATCGCCCCAACTGGGCACCACTACTGATCATCAGGGAAAGACACATAGTAACGGCGTGAGTCCTCGTCGAACTCCCTCTTGAGGTCAAGCGCGTCATCTGGAATGGAGTCATCAGGCCCTGCATCTGGTTTGGAAGTAATCTGTGAGCCACAGGGACTCAGCAATCTCGCACCCTCGCGATCAAGACTATTTAAGCTTATAGGTAAGGCGAGGTAAAATATGTGGAGCTGCAACAAGCGACTAGCATATATGGTGGCTAACCTGTTCGCAAAAGAGAGAGAGAAGAGAAAGGCAAAGTGCGAACGAATAACTAGAGAACAACCTGCGGCAAGCATTACTCCAACACCGTGTTCACTTCCCGGACTCCGCCGAGAAGAGACCATCACGGTAACTCACACAGTTGATTCATTTTAATTAAGTTAAGGTTCAAGTTATCTACAACCGGACATTAACAAATTCCCATCTGCCCATAACCTTGGGCACGTCTTTCGAAAGTTCAAATCCCTGCAGGGGAGTCCCAACTTAGCCCATGACAAGCTCTCACGGTCAATGAAGGAATAGACCTTCTCCCGAGACATTCTGATCAGACTCGGTATCCCGGTTCTACAAGACACTTCGACAAGTTAAAACAAATCCAGCAACACCGCCCGAATGTGCCGACAAATCCTGATAGGAGCTGCACATATCTCGTTCTCAGGGCACACTCAGATTGTCTTAGGTACGGGTAGGCCAGCCCAGAGTTGCCCCTGGTGGCCACCGGCAGCTGACAGGTGGACCAACACTCAGAGGAGCACTGGCCCAGGGGGGTTTAAATAAGATGACCCTCGGGCTCCGGAAACCCAAGGGAAAAGAGGCTAGGTGGAAAATGGTAAAACCAAGGTTGGGCATTGCTGGAAAAGCTTTAATCAAGACGAACTATCAAGGGGTTCCCATTATCACCCAACCGCGTAAGGAACGCAAAATCCAGGAACATAACACCGATATGACGGAAACTAGGGCGGCAAGAGTGGAAAAAAACACTAGGCGAGAGGCTGAGCCTTCCACCCTTTACCAAGTATATAGATGCATTAAGATAACAAGATAATATAATGATATTCCAACAAGTAAATAATGTTCCAACAAGGAACGGTCTCCAATCTTCACCTGCAACTAGCAACGCTATAAGAGGGGCTGAGCAAAGCGGCAACATAGCCAATCAACGGTTTGCTAGGACATGGTGGGTTAGAGGTTTGACATGGCAATTTCGGAGGCATGATAAGCAAGTGGTAGGCATCGTAGCATACGCATAGCAAAAGAGCGAGCATCTAGCAAAGTAAAGATAGAAGTGATTTCGAGGATATGATCATCTTGCCTGCACAGTTGTCAGAGATGACTGGATCCTCGAAAGCAAACTCAACGGGCTCCTCGTTAGCGAACTCATCTCCCGGCTCTACCCAAACAAGACAAACAAGCAAACGGAATAAAATCAACCACGTGCAAACTCAAACAACATGATGCAAACATGGTATGCTATGCGGGATGCGACATGTGATGCATATGCAAGATTTGACAAGGAATGAGTGAACCTGGCCTCAACATGGAATTCCAAGTGTGCCACTGGAAAGGTGAGATGAAATCGCTTGAAAACGATATGAAGAACGTCGGAATCGGAGTCACGGTTTGGAAATGGCAACCAATTCAAATATGACACCGGTCTGCGATATACAGCAAGTAGCCATCTAGATGCAACAAGATGAACATGCTACAACACTCAAACATGGCATCAAAATACATGGAAGGGATCCGTTCATGTTGCTTAACAAAAGATGAACACTGAGCTATGGCCAATTCATCCATTAACAGGTTCAAACAAGCATGGCAAAAATGCATTTGGTAAACAGATTTCAGACTTGGTGAAATTAACACTTGTCTGGAATTTCAGATCAGGTAGCACTCTTTGGAGCATGAAAACTATATGCTACAGGACCTAAACATGGCAAAGTAAAGCATGGCATGGAGCTACTCAAAGAGCTTAACAAAAGTCCCTTAGTGACCTTGAGCCAAAAGGGATCAGAAAATACAATTGCAAGCATGTGAACATGGAAAAAACATAATCAGATCACAGACTTAGTGAAAAACTGGAGCATGCAAAAACAGATATCAAGTAGGCATGTTTACGAGCTCAATGCACTCACTAAAGAGCAAGTCATGAAAATATAAGCATGCACCCATCAAGAATACACATTATACAAGCTAGACATGGCAAGAACAATAACATATCATGCATGGATCAACTACAATATCCTCGGCAATATCGCTAACAAGTAGGCAATCTGCCCAGATTCACGAAATAGCAAAAGTATAGCTTGATTGACTCAAGCTAGGGTGCTCCATAATTGCAAACAAAGACATGGATGGATAGAGCACTACAAGATTAACAAATCATCCTTACTGAGCATCCTCAAAAGAGGCACGGATCACTAGGAAACAACATGAACATATGGCATATTGAAATAAACAGATCAAGGACTTAGCGGAATTTCTAAGTCCCTGAAATCAGCATTAACGAATGCACCACTTTGCAAACTTGTGCTAGTCGCCACACACATCACAAAAATACATAGGTTGCACCTCTGGATAGATGGCAAAACATATAACAAAACTCATGTAGAGCTCAGGGGCATATCATGCACACATTAATCATGGCAAAAATGAAACATATCTAATTGGAGCAACAGATCTGACAATTATCTCAAATAGCATTCTTCCAACAGCATTTCGGGCATCAAGATGAACTCAAATGAAAATGATGCAATGAGATGAAATGATGTACTCTCTGAGATGAACATTTTGATATGCTATATGCCAAAAACGGAGCTACGGATGCAAAGTTACGGCACGACGAACATAGCAAAATAATTAGGGTTTCGGGGCAAAAGTCAACCGAGACAAATCTCAGATCCAGATCCACTGTAGCTTGCACGGACTTCGAGGTTCGCCGGGAACTTGGAGCTCGCCGGAGATGGAGGTGGCCGGCCGGAGAGGGACTTGGGCGGTGCGGCGAAGGCGGAGGCGGCGCCGGACTTGGTAGCGTCGGGCGGTGGGGAAGCTCCGGCCGCCGGAGTAGGAGGCGTGGCGGGGCTTCCGGCGAGGTGGCGGCGGCCGGCGTCGTGGCGCACCGGGCGGCGGAGGTGGCCGGACGCGGGGAAGAGCCGGCGCGGCGCGAGGGGAACTCGGGGCCCGGTCCGGCGGAGGAGAGGGCCGGCCCCGGGCCTCGCGGGCCGGCGGTGGGAGGCGGTGCGGCGGTGCCACGTGGCGGCCTGCGACTGGTGAGTGGCAGCGGCGCGATTCCGTCCGCCCGGGACGGACGTGTCCGGCGGCGGCGCGAGGAGATTTTTTAGGGTTAGGAAGGAGGGGATCCGGAATTTTGAGGAGGGGGTCTATATATAGAGGTAGAAGGAGCTAGGAGAGTCCAAATGAGGTGCGGTTTTCGGCCACGCGATCGTGATCGAACGCTCTAGATGATGGAGAGGGTTTTGGGCCAAAATGGAGGGGTGTTGGGATGCAACACACACGAGGCCTTCTCGGTCCCTCGGTTAACCGTTGGAGCAACAAACGAAGTCCAAATGGTACGAAACTTGACAGGCGGTCTACCGGTAGTAAACCAAGGCTGCTTGGCAAGTCTCGGTCCAATCCGGAAATGTTTAATCCCCACACACGAAAGAAAGGTAGAAATGACCACCGGAGGAGAACGGAGCGCCAGAATGCAAAACGGACAACGGGGAAAATGCTCGGATGCATGAGACGAACACGTATGCAAATGCAATGCACATGATGACATGATAAGAGATGCATGACAACGACAACAACACACGGATACAAAAACCCGAACCCAAGAAAATAAAATAACTTAACGCCGGAAACGGCAAGAGTTGGATTACATATTAGTTAAATCATATCCGGGGTGTTACAACACTCCACCACTACGAAAGGATCTCGTCCCGAGATCTAGGACTGAAAGAACGCCGGGTACTCAGAACGGAGATGGTCCTCGCGTTCCTAGGTGGCTTCACGGTTGGAATGGTGTGACCACTTGACTTTGAGGAATTTGATTGACTTGTTGCGAGTCTTGCGTTCAGTCTCTTCAAGAATAGCAACGGGGTGCTCACGATAAGAGAGATCTTCTTGGAGATCAATGTCTTCGAAGTTGACGGTGCGATCAGGAGTCTTGAAGCACTTTCGGAGCTGAGAGACATGGAACACGTCATGCACATTTGCAAAGTTTGAAGGAAGCTCGAGTTGATAGGCGAGATCGCCTCTCTTGCTGACGATCTTGAAAGGTCCCACGTATCTGGGAGCAAGCTTCCCTTTGATACTGAAGCGACGAGTACCTTTCATTGGAGAGACGCGGAGGTAAACATGATCTCCGATCTCGAAAGCCAAATCACGGTGCTTACTATCATAGTAGCTCTTCTGGTGGGATTGGGCTGCTTTCAGGTTATCTCGAATGACTTTGCACATTTCCTCTGCCTCTGTGATCAAGTCATTTCCCAGAAGTTGACGTTCACCGGTTTCACACCAGTTGAGAGGGGTACGGCACTTCCTGCCATACAGAATTTCAAATGGGGCCTTGCCCGAACTTGCTTGAAAACTGTTGTTGTAGGAGAATTCAGCATATGGAAGACAATCCTCCCACTTCATGCCGAAAGAGATCACACAAGCCCTGAGCATATCTTCAAGAATCTGGTTGACACGCTTGACTTGACCGCTAGTTTGAGGATGAAAAGCTGTGATGAAGCGGATGTTGGTGCCCATGGCCTTCTGAAAAGAATCCCAAAACTTGGAGGTAAAGATGCTGCCACGGTCTGAAGAGATCACTTGGGGAATACCGTGAAGAGAGACAATTCGAGAGGTATAGAGCTCCACCAATTGAGCTGCAGTGATAGACTCTTTGATAGGCACAAAGTGAGCCACTTTAGTGAGTTTGTCGATTACAATGAATATAGCATCATTGCCACATTTGGACTTTGGAAACCTAGTCACGAAGTCCATCTCAATGTGGTCAAACTTCCATTCTGGAATGGCAAGAGGTTGGAGGAGACCAGCTGGCCTTTGGTGTTCTGCCTTCACTCTTCTGCAGACATCACATTCATTCACGAACTGAGCAATCTCATGCTTCATTCGAGTCCACCAATAAACCTGCTTGAGGTCCTGATACATCTTCGTGCTCCCAGGGTGGATGGAGAGGAGTGAATTGTGAGCCTCGTTCATGATCACTTTACGAAGGTCACCTTTGGGCACAACAATACGATCCTCGAAAAAGAGAGTATCCTTGTCGTCAAGGCGGTAGCACTTGTACTTGGGTTGACTCTTGGCAATCCCAATCTTCACCTTTTTCACCATAGCATCAAGAACCTGGGCTTGGCGAATCTGGTCTTCCAAGGTAGGAGAGACTTGAAGGTTGGCGAGGAAACCTTGAGGAACAACTTGCAGATTAAGTTTGCGGAAAGCTTCACAAAGCTCGGGTTGATAAGGCTTGAGAATCAGACTGTTGCAATAAGCCTTCCTGCTCAATGCGTCAGCAATCACATTGGCCTTGCCTGGAGTATACTCGATACTCGGATTATACTCTTGAATCATTTCGACCCATCGAGTCTGCCTGAGGTTGAGATTAGGCTGAGTGAAGATGTACTTGAGACTCTTGTGGTCAGTGAAAATGTCCACTTTTCTTCCCTATAAAAGATGTCTCCAAGTCAAAAGAGCATGCACAACTGCCGCCAACTCGAGGTCATGAGTGGGGTAGTTCTTCTCGTTGGGCTTCAAATGACAAGAGGTATAAGCCACAACTTTCTTCTCTTGCATCAACACTGCACCGAGACCTTGGAGAGAGGCATCGCAAAATACCACGTACGGTTTGGATTCATCAGGAGGAGTCAAAACTGGAGCAGTGACCAATTTCTCTTTCAAAGTGTTGAAAGCAATGTCACACTCCGGAGACCAAACGTACTTGACGTGCTTCTGGAGAAGATTTGAGAGAGGCTTCGTGATCTTTGAAAAGTTTTCAACGAATCTTCGACAGTAGCTTGTGAGACCGAGGAAGCTACGGAGTTGCTTCACGTTCTGAGGTGGTTCCCAATTCACAATTGCAGACACCTTCTCAGGATTCACCGCAATGCCCTTGGCAGAGATGATATGACCAAGATAAAGAACCTCATCGAGCCAAAATTCGCACTTAGAGAACTTGGCATAGAACTGGTGTTCCCTCAGCTTATCGAGTACCAAACGCAAGTGCTTGGCATGATCTTCCTTGTTCTTCGAAAAGACCAGAATGTCGTCGAGATAGACCAAAACAAAGTCATTGGTGTAGGCGTTGAAGATGAAGTTCATCATGCGAGAGAAAGTCAGAGGAGCGTTGACGAGGCCAAAAGACATGACAGTGTATTCATATGAACCATAGCTTGTCCTGAAAGCCGTCTTGGGAATATCTTGCTCACGAATTCGAATCTGATGATAACCCATACGGAGATCAAGCTTGGAGAATACTTGGGCACCTTTGAGTTGTTTGAACAGCTCGTTGATGTTGGGAAGTGGGTATTTGTTCTTGATAGTCTTCTTGTGCAATGGACGGTAATCAACACAAAGTCGGTCCGTTCCATCCTTCTTCTTTACAAAAAGAACACCACAACCCCACAGAGAGGAACTAGGTCGGATGAGACCCATTCTCTCTTGAATATCGAGTTGCTTCTTCAGCTCCTTCAACTCTTCAGGTCCGAGCTTGTAAGGACGCTTGCACACTGGTTCCGTGCCAGGCTCAAGATCGATGACGAATTCAACTGGCCGATGCGGAGGCATTCTTTGAAGCTCTTCTGGAAAGATGTCTTGATATTCGCAAACAACTGGAATTTGCGAGATAGCATCCAGTTCACCCTTCTCATTGAGAGAAAACAGACGGATGGTATCATCGCGAGCGGCAAAGACAATTACATCCTCAGACGAATGAGTCAATTGAATCTGCCTGGCTGCACAATCAAGCCGAGCCTTATGCTTAGAAAGCCAATCCATCCCGAGAATAAGATCAATATCCGAGTCACCAAGAACCGTAGGAGAAGATAGAAATTTGTAGTCACCCAAAGTGATAGTAACATCTGGAGCAATAGAGTTAGCATGCATGCGCCTACCGGGAGAGACAACTGCTAATGGACTAGGCAAAACTTGCAAGGCCAAACCATGCTTAGATGTAAACGGTCTCGAGATGAAACAATGCGATGCACCAGTGTCAAAACGAACTTTAGCTAGAATATCGTTAACAGGAAGGTTACCCATGATGACATCTGACGAGTCCTCTGCCTGAGCTGCATTCATCAAGTTGACCTTCGCGTGCTTGGGGTTATGCTTGACCACAGCTGTACTTTCCGATCTCACATGAGGAGGAGGAGGAGGGAGACGCCTCTGGTTGAAGCATTTGTTGGCATAGTGTCCCTTCTGTTGGCACTTGTTGCATGTGACCTCTGAAAGCGGACGGTGGTACGAAGCACTTGATCTTGGAGATTGAGATGAAGTCTTGTTCTGAAAGCCAGGGTTGGGTGGGTGGGAAGATCCACTGCCACCTTTGCACTTCTGATACGGCTGACGGAACAGTGGAGGAGGAAGCCAATACTTCTGCTGCTTGGCCACTTGAGTAGAGGAAGAAGGAGTAGCATCTCTGACTCGCTTCTTGGAAGCATCACACCTCAGTTGAGCAGCCTCTTGCTTCAATGCCATGTTGTAGAACTCATCGTACCTCAAGGTCTCAAAGAGAACAAGAGCTAGCTGGATTTCTTCTCTGAGACCACCCCTGAACTGGTATATCATGCTCTTCTCATCAGGGACGTCCTGCTTAGCAAAGCGGGCGAGCTTCTGGAACAACTTGTTGTAGTCATAGATAGACAAAGAGCCTTGCTTCAGGTTGCGGAATTCCTCACGCTTGCTTTCAACCACGCTCTGAGGAATATGATGAGCTTTGAAATCTTGACGGCATTCATCCCAGGTAATCACACGGCCTCCTCTTGAATCCTTGTACTGCTGGAACCATTCTGCAGCTTGGTCTTTGAGTTGGAAGGAAGCGAGCTTGACAAAGTCCTCAGGCCTGACGTTACTGCACTCGAAATGCTTGCACAGATCCACGAGCCAATCGTCAGCATCAGTTGCCTCAACACAATTGCTGAAAGTCTTTGGGCCATTAGCAAGGAACTGGTTGAGTGTAGCAAAGTGATTCTGATTGTTGCCTTGGTTGCCTTGGTTCGCTTGATTGCACTCTTGAAGAATTTGCATGATCAACTGTGTGTTTGCATTGGTTGCGGCCATCACAGCTTGCCATGCCTCCGGAGGAGGTGGAGGTGGTGGCGGATCCTGATTCTGATTCTGATTGCTGCTCTTAGCGGGAGCCATCCTAAAGAGGGTGACAACTGTTAGCACATTGACAGATAAAATGAAGCTGAATCAAACGGGTTGAAATTGCAACATATAGTCTTCACATCCGAACAAAATGAACGAATGCATTCCACTTGAAATGGTCACATATCCATAAATTGAGAAGCCACTTTAGAATTTAGGTAGAGGAATAAATCAAGAAGGTACGGATCAAGAACGAATACTCGGTAAGAAATCCCAATCTCAAACCAAATATCTGTGGAAGAAGAACTAGGGCTACAAGAATTCCCACCTATGAAACTCCCGAACCTTTCCGGTTATGCAATCAGGTGTTGGGGATACAGGGGAAGCATAATATCTCAACCAAATCTAGCAAATCCTACATCCAGCTGTATCCATCCTTCAACACATAACCGAGAAAAAACTTCGGAAACCATCTACCTCAACCTTCGAAAAGCATCCATTATACAAGTTATGGCTATACTCCCGAACTCCCGCCCCAGTACTGGGCGGCGTCGAGGTTATCTCACCAACGAACTGCATAAAAGAGATTTTCGATGTCGGCGTACTAAACTCAGGTATCCCAGAACTGCAACGATAAAATTGTGACGACAACACCTCAGAGCTCAACTCCCCGGGACACTGCCACAACCCTAAATACAGGAGGCACCAAGAACAATGTTCTCGTCACAAAACCATCGAAACGATTCCAAGATACCCGCGTGATCCTAAATTTTTTTTTGTGAAATTTGAGAAGAGAAGAGTCAAAACTCTACATCAGGATGCCTTACCAGAGCGATGAAGAGACTGGGGAGTAAAAAGAATTCCTAAACTCTCCGATATATAATTCCTAAATGACTCAAAACATTTTTCTAGACTCAACAACGGCTGCTAAAAACGATCAAGCAATGGGGGCTCCTAAGGTCGGGGAAGGCTCTGATTACCAACTTGAAACGCCCTCGATGCGGCTATATCTCCTACGTGTCGAGGCACGACTTAGAGGCATAACCGCATTGAAATCAATGTCGCAAGTTAGGCAATCTTCACAACATCCCATGTAATATAGATAATAAAAGGGGAAGGTACATAGTTGGCTTACACTCGCCACATCAATCAAAGTACATAAATAGCATTACATCAACCAAACAGTCATGGCCCGACTATGGCGCCAAAATAAAAGATCAACCCAACATGCGACACGGTCCCGATCGCCCCAACTGGGCACCACTACTGATCATCAGGGAAAGACACATAGTAACGGCGTGATTCCTCGTCGAACTCCCACTTGAGCTCAAGCGCGTCATCTAGAACGGAGTCATCAGGCCCTGCATCTGGTTTGGAAGTAATCTGTGAGCCACAGGGACTCAGCAATCTCGCACCCTCGCGATCAAGACTATTTAAGCTTTAGGTAAGGCAAGGTAAAATATGTGGAGCTGCAGCAAGCGACTAGCATATATGGTGGCTAACCTGTTCGCAAAAGAGAGCGAAAAGAGAAAGGCAAAGCGCGAACGAATAACTTGAGAACAACCTGCGGCAAGCATTACTCCAACACCGTGTTCACTTCCCGGACTCCGCCGAGAAGAGACCATCACGGTAACTCACACAGTTGATTCATTTTAATTAAGTTAAGGTTCAAGTTATCTACAACCGGACATTAACAAATTCCCATCTGCCCATAACCGTGGGCACGGCTTTCGAAAGTTCAGATCCCTACAGGGGAGTCCCAACTTAGCCCATGACAAGCTCTCACGGTCAACGAAGGAATAGACCTTCTCCCGAGACATTCCGATCAGACTCGGTATCCCGGTTCTACAAGACACTTCGACAAGTTAAAACAAATCCAGCAACACCGCCCGAATGTGCCGACAAATCCCGATAGGAGCTGCACATATCTTGTTCTCAGGGCACACTCAGATTGTCTTAGGTACGGGTAGGCCAGCCCAGAGTTGCCCCTGGTGGCCACCGGCAGCTGACAGGTGGACCAACACTCAGAGGAGCACTGGCCCAGGGGGGTTTAAATAAGATGACCCTCGGGCTCCAGAAACCCAAGGGAAAAAGAGGCTAGGTGGCAAATGGTAAAACCAAGGTTGGGCATTGCTGGAAAAGCTTTAATCAAGACGAACTATCAAGGGGTTCCCATTATCACCCAACCGCGTAAGGAACGCAAAATTCAGGAACATAACACCGATATGACGGAATCTAGGGCGGCAAGAGTGGAACAAAACACTAGGCGAGAGGCCGAGCCTTCCACCCTTTACCAAGTATATAGATGCATTGAGATAACAAGATAATATAATGATATCCCAACAAGTAAATAATGTTCCAACAAGGAACGGTCTCCAATCTTCACCTGCAACTAGCAACGCTATAAGAGGGGCTGAGCAAAGCGGCAACATAGCCAATCAACGGTTTGCTAGGACATGGTGGGTTAGAGGTTTGACATGGCAATTTCGGAGGCATGATAAGGAAGTGGTAGTCATCGTACCATAGGCATAGCAAAAGAGCGAGCATCTAGCAAAGCAAAGATAGAAGTGATTTCGAGGGTATGATCATCTTGCCTGCACAGTTGTCAGAGTTGACTGGATCCTCGAAAGCAAACTCAACGGGCTCCTCGTTTGCGAACTCGTCTCTCGGCTCTACCCAAACAAGACAAACAAGCAAACGGAACAAAATCAACCACGTGCAAACTCAAACAACATGATGCAAACATGGTATGCTATGCGGGATGCGACATGTGATGCATATGCAAGATTTGACAAGGAATGAATGAACCTGGCCTCAACTTGGAATTCCAAGTGTGCCACTTGAAAGGTGAGATGAAATCACTTGAAAACGATATGAAGAACGCCGGAATCGGAGTCACGGTTTGGAAATGTCAAGCAATTCAAATATGACACCGGTCTGCGATATACAGCAAGTAGCCATCTAGATGCAACAAGATGAACATGCTACAGAACTCAAACATGGCATCAAAATACATGGCAGGGATCTATTCATGATGCTTAACAAAAGATGAACACTGAGCTACGGCCAATTCATCCATTAACAGGTTAAAACAAGCATGGCAAAAATGCATTTGGTAAACAGATTTCAGACTTGGTGAAATTAACACTTGTCTGGAATTTCAGATCAGGTAGCACTCTTTGGAGCATGAAAACTATATGCTAAAGGACCTGAACATGGCAAAGTAAAGCATGGCATGGAGCTACTCAAAGATCTTAACAAAATTCCCTTAGTGACCTTGAGCCAAAAGGGATCAGAAAGTACAATTGCAATCATGTGAACATGGCAAAAACATAATCAGATCACAGACTTAGTGAAAAACTGGAGCATGCAAAAACAGATATCAAGTAGGCATGTTTACGAGCTCGATGCACTCACTACAGAGCAAGTCATGACAATATAAGCATGCACCCATAAAGAATACACATTATACAAGCTAGACATGGCAAGAACAATAACACAGCATGCACGGATCAACTACAATATCCTCGGCAATATCGCTAACAAGTAGGCAATCTGCCCAGATTCACGAAATAGCAAAAGTAGAGCTCGATTGACTCAATCTAGGATGCTCCATAATTGCAAACAAATACATGGATGGATAGATCACTACAAGATTAACAAATCATCCTTACTGATCATCCTCAAAAGAGGCACGGATCACTAGGAAACAACATGAACATATGGCATATTGAAATAAACAGATCAAGGACTTAGTGGAATTGCTAAGTCCCTGAAATCAGCATTAATGAATGCACCACTTTGCAAGCTTGTGCTAGTCACCACACACATCACAAAAATACATGGGTTGCACCTCTGGATAGATGGAAAAACATATAACAAAACTCATGTAGAGCTCAGGGGCATATCATGCACACATTAATCATGGCAAAAATGACAAATATCTAATTGGAGCAGCAGATCTGACAATTATCTCAAATAGCATTCTTCCAACAGCATTTCGGGAATCAAGATGAACTCAAATGAAAATGATGCAATGAGATGAAATGATATACTCTCTGAGATGAACATTTTGATATGCTATATGCCCAAAACGGAGCTACGGATGCAAAGTTACGGCACGACGAACATAGCAAAATAATTAGGGTTTCGGGGCAAAAGTCAACCGAGACAAATCTCAGATCCAGATCCACTGTAGCTTGCACGGACTTCGAGGTTCTCCGGGAACTTGGAGCTCGCCGGAGACGGAGGAGGCCGGCCGAAGAGGGACTTGGGCGGTGCGGCGAAGGCGGAGGCGGCGCCGGACTTGGTGGCGTCAGGCGGCGGGGAAGCTCCGGCCGCCGGAGTAGGAGGCGCGGTGGGGCTTCCGACGAGGTGGCGGCGGCCGGCGTTGAGGCGCACCGGGCGGCAGAGGTGGCCGGACGCGGGGAAGAGGCGGCACGACGCGAGGGGAACTCGGGGCCCGGTCGGGCGGAGGAGAGGGCCGGCCCCGGGCCTCGCGGGCCGGCGGTGGGAGGCGGCGCGGCGGTGCTACGTGGCGGCCTGCGACTGGTGCGGGGCGGCGACGCGATTCCGTCCGCCCGGGACGGACGTGTTCGGCGGCGGCGCGAGGAGATTTTTTAGGGTTAGGAAGGAGGGGATCCGGAATTTTGAGGAGGGGGTCTATATATAGAGGTGGAAGCAGCTAGGAGAGTCCAAATGAGGTGCGGTTTTCGGCCACGCGATCGTGATCGAACGCTCTAGATGATGGAGAAGGTTTTGGTGGGTTTTGGGCCAAAATGGAGTGGTGTTGGGCTGCAAGACACACGAGGCCTTCTCGGTCCCTCGGTTAACCGTTGGAGCAACAAACGAAGTCCAAATGGTATGAAACTTGACAGGCGGTCTACCGGTAGTAAACCAAGGCCGCTTGGCAAGTCTCGGTCCAATCCGGAAATGTTTAATCCCCACACACATGAAAGAAAGGTAGAAATGACCACCGGAGGAGAACGAAGCGCCGGAATGAAAAACGGACAACGGGGAAAATGCTCGGATGCATGAGACGAACACGTATGCAAATGCAATGCACATGATGACATGATAAGAGATGCATGACAACGACAACAACACACGGAGACAAAAACCCGAACCCGAGAAAATAAAATAACTTAATGCTGGAAACAACAAGAGTTGGATTACATATTAGGTAAATCATATCCGGGGTGTTACACATGTCATCCTCCGCCCCAAAACAGCCAGTGGCAAGGCCTACAACTGTTGAAGACGCACCACCGGTTTAGATGCCGGCCACTGAAGCAGCAGGAGGAGACCCAGCTGCAGCACATGTTCAGCAGATCAACCTGGTGGAACAGACTGCTAAGAAGTCTGATGCTTCGGAACCGCCTTTTAAGCAGTTTGTTGGTCCAAAACTGACTGCTCATCTGTCCGTCGGTCCGCAGTCGTGTCATCAGCATACCAATGTGTCAACACTTCCTGCTCAGGAAACCAACGCATTGGCATGACCTCCTTAGCACACCGACAAGTTGGCACCACCTGCACAGAAACCCGACATAGCTTCAACGCATGGTCAGTAGTCCGATGCCTCTGCTCCTACAGCCTAGCAGTCCATCACAGCAGCACCACCGGCTCAGCGGTCCGGCATAGTTAAACTATCTACTAAGCAGTCCGTCCAGGCTTCACCGTCTGCTCGGCAGTCTACCTTGCAGACAACCAGACGATCTGCCAGAAATGCTTCAACTATCAAGAAGGAAGTGGCCAAAAAGGCTACAACCATGACCACGAGGAAGCGCGGTGGGAGAGTGAAGAGGAAAGAGAACGATTGCCTCTTACTTAAAGCACTCATCGCCCAGAACCAAATTAACAGCAGCTTGTTTGAATCGAGGAGTTTTATTATTTTTGACGCCATGGATGATGAAGAAGTATGTTTGTTGCTTGCTAAAAGTAAAGCAGATGTACTTGAAGCACGCAATTACGTCCATGGCAACCCATTTCTTGTTGGCGAATACTTTGATGAGTGCAGCTCCAGTTGCCGCGAGTTACATGAATATTGCATGGATCAATTGTCAGCAGGTCTTGATGGTTTGCTAGTCCACTACAAGAGAGATCATTTCTGACACAATGCTGGTTCCATCAATGTGAGTTTCGAGGACTTACATCTCTTCCTCAACTTCAACATGCTCAATGCCACTCTTGTTAGATGCCTGATTTTGTAAGTACTTAACAAAATCTGAACAACTTCTCCATACAAGGTTGTAAATGATAAAGAGATAACTGCATTTTATTCCTCTCAGGGGATTGAACGCACAGAGAAGAAAAAGGGAGAGTGTGTATTTCATAGATCCTTAATTCGCAAATGGCACAACAATACATGGTAAGGACCTACAGGACTGGGCCGTTAACATGGTCATCCATCTCTTAGAAAACACGTCCCATGCAGAATCATTTCTCTAGCCATATCATGAATGGTAAGTCAATTAAACAACCACACATACACTTATTGTCTTTCAGATTTCGACATAATTCATAAGTTCATAGCTTTCTTAATATGTAGCGATCACTGGATATTGGTATTCATTGTTCCAAACAAGAACACAGTTTACTACATCGATTCTCTCAGAGAGTCAACAAACGCATAGGATCTGACGCATCTTCAGGAATTCATGGATAGGTATTGAATTCATGGATATGACGCTCAGGATCTGATGCATCTATGATTTGCATTCATATCTAGTTCAATAATTGATGTTGTGAAAATTCATCAACATTTCCAGTGTGCTCTCATTGTGGAAAACTAAACCTTGGAACCTGTTCAAGCGGGAACTACCTCTGCAGCATGCAACCGTTTCTCCGGTAACACACCAAAATCAGTTATTTTCGGAAAATTTATCCAACAGTCCGCGAATACCTTTCCTTACGCTAGTCAAATGTTCAAGCTTCTAAATAAACCTCTTTCTATTTTGTCCAAAGAGAAAATAATACATCTAACACTGGTTAGGTTGTTCCTAACAGGACAAATACATGACTAAATTTGTACAAAAAAATTCAGTGTCCTCAACAAGAAGCAGGGACCAACCTTTGTGGATACTATGTTTGCACACACATGATCTCCATCTGCAAATCTGTTGATAGTTGTGATGATCCACGCGAATTAGTACCAGTAAGTCTATCTTCATTAATATATTCTACTCCACTCATATGGCACATTCTCATCTTAAAAATACTGGAGCTCATCTTAAAACCGAGGACCCCTGAACCGCTCCCGGCTAGTGAATTGCTGATGGTACGGAGATTTATCAGCGACATCTTCCTGGATCACTACATCAATCCCACTGGTGATAATGAAGATTTCAGCATGCCTTCTCATGAAACATTGAGTAAGAGTTAGCCGCTAAACATATAACGCATGGATTCATTGTTTTCCATCCAATGAGGTCTTCGTATTTCATACACTATGATTAATTATGTAATGCATATATGTGTGGACAAATCATTGGAATTTAGCTACCATATGTTCAATTGCAATTGTTGCGAAATCTGATGAATGTTCTTCCTGTTGACATTATTTGTTCAATTAAATATTGTGGCGAATTTGCTTTTTGCGTGTCGATTCAAAATGGGATATTTTTGTTTATTTGTTCAATTGAATATTGTGGCAAATTTTCTTTTTGTGTGTCGATTCAAAATTTGATATTTTTGTTTATTTGTTCAATTGAATATTGTGGTGAATTTTCTTTTTGCACACCGATTCAAAATGGGATATTTTTGTTTTAACCTGACAATTGCTCCACACACAGCTCAACTAAATGAGTGTGTGCGATCCACATCGGAAAGCATACGTCAATCGTAGCGGAATTGTCGGTGATACATAGCAGATCGCGAACGACTTGCAGCACTACTACATGTGCGTAGGGTCTCCAGAGCCATTTGTGATATCGCGTTATCGCACACGAGAACTCTGAGTAAACCGTGCCCAATGTAAAATACAATCCCAGTCATAACTTTTTCAAGAAACATGTGGGATCCGAAACGAAAAGCACACGTCACTCTTGCGGCAACCATCGGTGATACCCAACAAATCACTCTTGCAAAGGGGCTCCTAAACCGTTTGTGATAGAACATTATCGCGGACGGTAATTGTTGTTAAACGTGTGCGACAGAGTCTTGCATGGAAGACGGGTTACGCAGAAAACTCATGTGCGATGGGGCACAAATCTCACACAGCTCATATGTTGGCCCGTGTGCCTTACTTACTGTTTCCCAAATGGTTCATTATGACAGACCATATGGTTTCACTGCGTCATTAGAAATGTTTAATCACCGATACCACATGTGCGAAAGAACTCAGTGTGTGCTGCATCGCACATGATTACATTTCAGAAGGCCTCTGGATCACTGCTCCATATCCCCGACGGTTTCTGGGTCATGTGGGAAGGACACCCTATCGCCCACACTCACTTGCTGACAGTCCCAAATGCCGTCGCGGAAAGGGGTTAAAAACCGTTTGTATAACACCGACGCATACTAGTGACCCCTGCAGGGTAACATGATCTATTCGACTAGCCGCGTCCACGGATATGGACTACTTGGAATGCTTACATTGTTCATGGATAACTTGAGGTGGATACTCTAAAATGCGCAAGATAAGTGTGAGTGCTATGGATGGCCTTCTCGTAGGGAGACGAGAATGAATCCATAGTGGTGTGCTGATATGGTGAATATATGGACTCGTGTGTGCCACCTCAAAGAAAGTACTCGTAGTACAGGATAGCCACCGAGTCAAAGCTGGCTTGCTGCAGTTAAATGCCACCACCCCTTTGTTGATACTGATGCATAAGTAGATAGTTACGAAGTATGTCTTGATGAGTACATTTGTAGTCATGTTTGCTTAATTTATGTTTTGCAAAGGAGACTTCTGTCTCTATAGTAGTTTCGCTTGGACTTTGATGAGTAGCTTGTTACCTCAGCTACGATCTTGTACCCTTGGGAGGGTCTTGTAGACAGTCAGGCTTCTCAGCCCTTTTCATTTATAGTTGTTTGTACTCAGACATGTTATGCTTCTGTTTCTTGTATGTTCTGCATGTTGGGTCATGAGACCCGCTGCTTGTAATAAATGTTATGATGACTCTTCTGGACCTTAATCTATATGAGTTGTTGAGTTATGTTGTGATGCCATGTTGCATCTACACATATCGTGCATGTTATGTGTAGTGTAACCTGTATTGCTATATGTGGGGTCCGACACCTAGTTCTTTATTCTTAGTAACCTTCCTTATGGGGAAATGTCTCCTGGTGCTTCCACTGACCCATGGTAGTTCGCTACTGCTCTGGAACACTTAGGTTGGCCGGCATGTATCCTTCTTTGTTCCTGTGTCTGTCCCTTCGGGGAAATGTCACACATTGTTCCTTTAACTCCTTGTAGCTTGCAACGACTTGGGTTCATACATTGATGACCGACACATTCATTGCTGGGTTACGTATACATGTCCCTGTAAGTTTGTGCCACCCTGGGTTTACGACTAGTCATGTCGGGCCGGCTTCTCTGTCATATGGCTGCTAGCGACACTATCATATACATGAGCCAAAAGGGGCAAACGGTCCTGGCCAAGGTAAGGCTGCAGGCGTGGGAATACCGTGCGTGAGGCCGCAAAGTGATATGATGTGTTACATGCTAGATCGGTGTGATTTCGGATCGGGGTCCTTACACCTGCATGCAAGGGAATCCTACCATCATCTTCACACCCTTGTTTGTTTCGAGTCCGCTCAACAGTTCAGGTGGTTGCATTGAATACGTCGAATAGTAGGTTGTCGGTGGCAATACTACCAGCAGGCTGCTAAGAATCTCTCCTCAAAGCGCTCGCAGCTAGTATTTGCACTGGCAAACTTCTGGCATGCGAAGGTTGCTCAATTATACAAGAACAAAAGCTAGAGTAAATCATAGGGATAGCATATGTCCATACATATGTTTAAAGTCATATTACATCATGAAAGTGGTGCAGACCTAACATAAGGTCAAATGTATCTTTCATGTGGCAGCGCGGCAATGGATACGACAACAAGCTTAGTCAACGCGGTCGCCCTGAACGATGGGAACATTGAGGACCTTGTCGGCACAAGCAATGACGATCTTCTCGACAGCTATGATATCTGTGCTCGCCGGCGGCTTCATGAAGACCTTGGAGATGTCGATCCCTGGATTGCGTTGAACAAGGTTGAGCAGCGCAACATAGACTACGCTACGGGCGAACTACTGAGACTCGTTGGCGAAGGAGGGGTTCCTGTCGTCATGATACATTTTCAGCGCTTTAATCAGGCGATCGAATAAATTGGTCAGTCTGGCACTCGGGACCTCATGATCGTTGGCGATGAAGCTCAAGCTCTTCATATACATCTATATCAACTGAGGAATGAGGCGCTCCACCGTGTCAACCAGTTTCTCTGTCCAGAGGGAGTGCATCTTTTGTAGCTCCTCGTGCTTGCCCTCGACATCCTTTCGGAGGATTTCCTCGGCAGTCAGCTTCTCCATCAAGACTCTCTCCCTCTCCTTGGCGGATTCAAGATCCTTCTCTAGGCCAGCAAGTTTGGATTTCATGTCCTGGACCGCGTCGTCGGCGGTGGTTAATTCTTGGCCCTTGGATGAGAGTTGCATCTGCAACTCCTCTAGAGTTAGAATTGTTTTCTGCTAGTCTGTCTTGAGGGCCTCGACTTCCTTGTTGCTAACGGTGAGCTCTTCCCTGTACTTGCCTATTTGGGCCTCCAAGTCTACCTTGGCGGAAACAACAATTGCAGCATCGTCAGGAACTTCCTTAAGCTTGGCGGCACTTTCTGAGGTTTGGACTTCCATGGCCTTCTTGTGGTCGTCCATGCGCTTTTGTGTTCGCTGAATCATGAGCACTTCAATTTTCTCGTCAATGGTTTGCTCCCAGCCAGCAAGCTCCTTTTCCTTGACATTAAGTAGTGCTTCGTGCTCCATCAACTTGCCATCACGGGCTGATGCTTTCTCTCTGGCAGCTGCTAGCTTCTCCTCTTGGTGCCTGAGTTTGCGGGATCGGTCGTTGAACCATGGGCGTATGTAGGATCGAAAGTAGGTGTAGACAGGGGTGATTAGACAGCTTGACAAAATAAAAATCTAGCATTTTCCCCATTTTAAGTCTTGCCAGATTTTAACAACTTAGCACAATTAAGCAATCAACCTACACATGCAACTCTAAGAGTATAGCAGCGGAATTTTAAACATTGCATATGAAGGTAAGGGGAGGGGTTTGGAAAGGCAAACGCAATGTAGACACAGAGATTTTTGGCGTGGTTCCGATAAGTGGTGCTATCGTACATCCACGTTGATGGAGACTTCAACCCACGAAGGGTCACAGTTGTGCGAGTCCACGGAGGGCTCCACCCACGAAGGGTCCACGAAGAAGCAACCTTGTCTATCCCACCATGGCCATCGCCCATGAAGTACTTGCCTCACTTGGGTAGATATTCTGAAGTAGGCGATATCCTTGCCATTACAAACTCCTTGGTTCAACTCCACAATCTTGACGGAGGCTCCCAAGTGACACCTAACCAATCTAGGAGACACCACTCTCGGAAAGGTAATAGATGGTGTGTTGATGATGAGCTCCTTGCTCTTGTGCTTCAAATGATAGTCTCCCCAACACTCAACTCTCTCTCACAGATTTGGCTATGGTGGAAAGATGATTTGAGTGGAAAGCAACTTGGGAAAGGCTAGAGATCAAGATTCTTGTGGTTGGATTGGAAAGTCTTGGTGTTAACACATGAGTAGGTGGTTCTCTCTCCATAAATGAGTAGTGGAAGTGTACGCATGTTCTGATGGCTCTCTCTTGAATAGAGAAGGGGCTGGAGGGGAATATATAGCCTCCACACAAAATCTAACAGTTACACAAAATTGAGCCAACTCGGTCAGACCGAATAATTGAACTTGGTGAGACCGATTCAGTTCAAAATGTGAACATTAGGATTCTCGGTGGGACACACATGATCAAATCGATGGGCCCGATTGAGAGAGTCCTGGATTAAGGGGTCCTCGGGCGTCTGGGCTATGTAGTGTGCGCCGGACTGATGGGCTATGAAGATAAAAGACAAAAGACTTCGTCCCGTGTCCGGATGGAACTCTCCTTTGCATGGATGGCAAGCTAGGAGTCCGAATGTATTATTTCCTTTCTCTATAACCGACTTTGTACAACCCTAGGCCCCTACGGTGTCTATATAAACCGAAGGGTTTAGTCCATAGAGGCAAGATCAATCATACAGGCTAGAATTCTAGGGTTTAGCCACAATGATCTCGTGGTAGATAAACTCTTGCAACCCTCATATTCACCAATATCAATCAAGCAGGACATAGGGTATTACCTCCATCAAGAGAGCCCGAACCTGGGTAAAACATCGTGTCCCTTGTCTCCTGTTACCATCGACCCCAGACGCATAGTTCGGGACCCCCTACCTGAGATCCGCCTGTTTTGACATCGAAATTGGTGCTTTCATTGAGAGTTCCGCTATGTCGTCACCAGAAGGTTCGATGGCTCCATTAGTCATTTACAACAATTCTGCCCTGGGGGAGGTTTTCCTCCCCGGTCAGATCTTTGTGTTTGGCGGCTTCGCACTGCGGGCCAACTCGCTTGGGCATCTAGAGCAAATCGACAGCTACGCCCCAGGTCACCAGATTAGCTTTGGAAACTTGGATTACGTCGCTGACATCCGAGGAGACTTGATCTTCCAAGGATTCACGACCCCAACTTTCGCTTGGCCTTAGAGCCGGAGCGCGTCACCATGTCCGAAGACGGGATTTCTAAACCCGCCGGACTATCTGTGGCCACTAAGCCCAGTACAGGAGAGCCGGAGGAAGCAGTGTCGCCGGCAACCATCACAAAGCTGGACTCTTCCCCGGACACTAGCTCCGCACTCCCGGAGTCATCATCGTGTGAGCTAGGCCGAGGAATCCCCTTCATGCCATACTCCACGGATTTTCTTCTCCCTGGCCAAACCTCTCCTTTAAGCGAGGCTCTGGACTTGATGCGATCCCTCGTCATTACAGAGGAGCAATGTCCGAAGTACACCTAGCCCGGACTAGGGGCTGAGAGTAGGAAATTTTACGTCCCACCCACCACCCACTTCATCGCCACTGTCAAGAACTTAACTGACATGCTCGATTACGGCTTCGAAGACATCGATAGTATGGAAAACGTTGCCGGAGAAGAGATGGCTCAACACACGCTGTTTACCGAACGTTAGACGGCCACCTCTTCGTATGACGTGTACATGGTGGATGCACTGAAGGAGGGTGACGGCGATAATGAGAAAAATCCAGTAGAGGATAAACCTCCCGAGATACAACCAAAACGCCGACGGCACCGATCTAAATCGCGCCGCAGCAAAGACAGCAATACCGGCACACGAGACAACAATGCTCCGGATGATGCCGAAGATGAAGAAAACCCTGTCGAGCAAAACTCTGAACAAGACGATCGGGAGGATGGGCAAGTTAGCCCTGATGAACAGGCCGCAAACGAAGACTCGGAGGATAGCAATTACCTTCCACCCTACGATGATGAGGTGAGCCTCGGAGACGAAGACTTGATCGTGCCTGAGGAACCTCTCGAGCAGGAGCATTTTAAGCAATGGCTAATAGCCACTTCAAGGAGCCTGAAAAAGAAACAGCAGCAGCTAATAGCCACAGCTGATCAAGATCTACTCAACGACAGATGGACTAATGTCCTGGTAGCCGAGGAATACGGCCTCGTGCACCCAACCAAAAGTTACCCGAAGCGTAAACTGCTACCTCAATTCGACAACGAGGCACTTGAGCCCGTACCAACGGCGCGTAATGCGGCTGACCGGCCACCACGTTGCCGGGACAAAATGACAACCCAAGCTGAACACCGGCCCAAACTATCTCGCCGTAAAGGTAGAGACACAACAGCTCAGGGATACACATATGACCTGCGGCAAGACCTGAAGAATAAAGCAGAGCCGGCCAGGTCAATCTACGTGCCCGGGTGCGTGCCCCGGTGTGCGATAGCGGCTATCAAGCCAAACATAACAAGCATAATCACGCCCAGGCCGAAAACCTCAGACGAATTTCATCCGAACTATGTCGCGACTTGGCCCGATATAGAGGCGCCGCACACCCCCTCTGCTTCACCGATGAAGTAATGGAAATGAATTCCCAGAAGGGTTTAAACCCGTCAATATCAAATCATATGATGGAACAATAGATCCCGCAGTATGGATTGAGGACTTTCTTCTCCATATTCATATGGCCCATGGTGATGATGTTCATGCCATCAAATACCTCCGGCTAAAACTCAAAGGACCAGCTCGGCATTGGTTGAGCAGCCTACCCGAAAACTCCATTGGCAGTTGGGAGGACTTGGAAGATGCCTTCCGCGGCAACTTCCAAGGCACATACGTCCGACCCCCGGATGACGACGACTTAAGTCACATAGTTCAATAGCCCGGAGAGTCAGCCAGGAAATTCTGGAGAAGGTTCTTAACTAAAAAGAACCAGATCACTGACTACCCGGATGCCGAAGCCCTAGCGGCCTATAAGCACAGCATCCACGATGAATGGCTCGCCAGACACCTCGGCCAAGAAAAGCCGAAGTCCATGGCGGCCCTCACGACACTTATGACCCTCTTTTGTGTGGGCGAAGATAGTTGGCTAGCCCGTAGCAACCATAATGCAAGTGAACCTGGCACCTCCGAAGCCAAGAATAGTAACGGCAAGCCCCGACGCAATAGCCATAAGCGTCGAAACAATAGTGACAATACTGATGACACGGCGGTCAACGCCGGATTCAGTGGCTCCATGTCCGGTCAGCGGAAGAAGCCATTTGAAAGGAACAATTCGGGCTCTTCCAGCCTGGATCGCATACTCGATCGTCCATGTCAGATCCACGACACCCCTGATAAACCAACCAATCATACCCACCGGAGTTGTTGGGTCTTCAAACAGGCCGGCAAGTTAAATGCCGAAGACAAGGAGAAGGGGTCGCAAAGCGAGAATGACGACGAGGAGCCCCATCCACCGAACATGGGGGGACAGAAGAAGTCCCCCCCCCCAGGTTAAAATGGTGAACATGATATACGTTACCCATATCCCCAAGAGGGAGTGCAAACATGCGCTCAGGGACATCTATGCGATAGAGCCAATCGCCCCAAAATGCAACCCATGGTTGTCCTGCCTGATCACTTTCGATTGCAGGGACCATCCGACAAGTATATATCACGGCGGTTCAGCCGCACTGGTCCTCGACCCAATCATTGATGGATTGCACCTCACGCGAGTCCTCATGGACGGTGGCAGTAGCCTCAACCTGCTCTATCAGGATAAAGTTTGCAAAATGGGCATTGATCCATCAAGGATCAAGCCCACAAAAACTACCTTTAAAGGAGTAATACCATGTGTAAAGGCCCGCTGCACGGGTTCAATCACATTGGAAGTTTTCTTCGGATCTCCGGACAACTTCCGAAGTGAAGAATTGATCTTGGACATCGTCCCCTTCCGCAGTGGCTATCATGCACTGCTCGGACGAACTACATTTTCTCAATTCAATGCGGTGCCACATTATGCTTATCTCAACTTAAGATGCCCGGATCATGCGGTGTCATAACAGTCAACGGAAACACAGAGCGCTCCCTCTATACTGAGGAGCACACCGTGGCCCTAGAAGTAGAAGTACAGAGCGGCCTTATCAAACAGAACCTTAATTCAGCGGCCAACCTCCCAGACACTGTCAAACAAGTCCGAACTTCTCTGCAGCAGAACAGTCCAGCCCGTCTGGAGCTCGGCTAGCAATTCGGTCTCCGTCTCAGTCTCGACCAACTAGCAGCGTACGTACAACATTTACATAACTACGCACTCAAAATACCATGGGCATAGACGGAGGTGTAACATTATTGTGGTCCATCATACGGCTAACACACATAATTTTCCTTTTCCTTTTTACCATTTTTGGTCTCTTTTTCACAGGCCCCTCCCGACAGCCTGAGCATCAGTCCTTTCGAAGGATAGATACACCAAGGCAGCAAGCAGTACAAACATGTGGGGGAATATCTAGATGTTCTTCTTGACGATCGTTCTACCTATTTTCGGCACCCGCACGCAGCTCCCCCTTGGTCTTGGCATGTTAAATAGCCAGGTTGCTTATCGCACTATTTGTACAAATACTCTTTGACGTATTAATCAAATTATAATGGAAACAGTTTGCGGCCCAACTTACGTGGCACTAGCTTACTACTTCATTTTATTATTCTTATTGATTCCACCCGTACACTTTGCTACACTTTGATTCACCAGGGGCTTCATTGTGCCCCATACTATGGCAACAAAGTCCGAACACTTTTTACAGTACACAACCCGAATTTTAGCATTATACGCATCGGCTCCGAATCATGTCTTTGGTCAATAGTTGGGTTGCCCGGCTCCTGTGCTTGCTACCTTATGTTCCGTCCTATCGGCAAGGGTATTAAAGGGAGAACTACTGCGATTGTGTTTCTGGTTTATCCGAGCAAACACCTCAGTAGAGAAAGCCGAAAACTGACTGTCATGATACGGCGAGAGCTGGTCAGCTATACGGTGGTTACAAAACTTTTGCGATTTTTTCTGCATTATGCGATGAATCGGCCTCTACCCGATCAGGTGTCTACAGCACCCTAGTCTGGATTAAATACTAACTAGGGGTTGCACCTACATTTCTATTGTCAAACTCCTATGGCTAAGTGAGAGTGCTAAAGCCACATAGTCTGATTGCCTGGTTTGTCGCGCTAAACACCTCCTTCAAGGACCAAACTATTGGATCAAGAGTGTTTATATTTATCCCAAACACCCCCGTACTACCTACGTGGGGGCTGAAGCCACGACTAGCCAACTATCAGATTTAACAAAACGGCCGCACAGGAGGTAAAATTTTCAAACAACAAAAATTATATTACATAAAGACTTTGTTTCACAATACATGAAGGGATAAAATGAATGACTTCATTCAAAGATAATGTCTTTTGAACATTGGCCCTCTACAAGCGGGATCCCTTTAGGAAATCCTCGAAATACCGCTCGGGCGTGCGATGCTCCTTACCCACGGGCGGTCCCTCGGTGGCGAGCTTGACGGCGTCCATCTTCACCCACTACACCTTGACACGGGCGAAGGCCATCCGCGCACCTTCCATATAGAACGATCGCATGATGGCGTCAAGCCAAGGGTAGGCATTGACCAGCCGCTTCACGAGCCCGAAGTAGCTGTTGGGTATGGCTTCGGTAGGCCACAGACGGATTATCAAATCCTTCATGGCCAGTTCGTCCACCCTATGCCATTCGGTCAGCTATTTCAGCTGATCGCTAAGGGGCACCGGATGCTCTCGCGCAAGGTATTGCGACCAGAACAGCTTCTCCATCGAGCTCCCCTCTTCGGCTCAGAAGAATTCCGCAGCGTCGGCAGCACTTCACGGCAGATCCGTAAACGCCCCTGGAGAACTCCAAATCCGGGTCAGTAAGACGAACCTTTTCTTCACATACTTGCTCTGCATAATAAAGGCCTTACCCGCCGCAATTTTTCTGGCCTCCTGGATTTCCTGGAGGGCACCCTGGGCTTCAACCCAGGCATCGTGTGCGCTTTGGCGGGCCTTGGCAAGTTCGGACTGTTGGTCCGCAATATTGCGTTCCAAGGACTCGTATTTCTTCACGGTGTCCTGGAGCTCCTGTTGGACCTCACCAACCCTGGCCTCATGTTTTTTGTGAGCGTCTTGTTCTTTTCATGCTCTCTCCTGGGCTTCGGCCAGCGCCTTCTTGAGGGTCTCCACCTCGGTCGCCGCTCCTACAAAATATAATGGCACTATGGTCAACACAAATCATTCACCCTTTCTAAAATCTACACAAGGTCATTGCATACCTTCATGGTCTTATAGCTGTTTTTTCACGCGGCCGAGCACATTCTCGGTCCGCTCCAGACTCTACTTCAGTCTAGAGACCTCAGCAGCATGAGAGGTTGCAGCCAGCAAAGACGCCTGCTTATTCACATACACACATGTGGTTAGTCTCATGCGAAAATTAGTTGATCCTCTATCTGGCTTTTCTTTTCGAACACCGGACAGTGTCTCAGGGGCTATTGTCTATAGTATGGCATTCCTTTTGCATAAATTGCGTTTTTCATACGTCAAAGCCTGTTAGAAGGCTTGTGCAGGCTTCGGTCAGTCCTCTCTTTGCAGACTGAATCCTCTCCACCACCGTACCCATGAGTGTACGGTGTTCCTCAATAATGGAAGCGCTTCCAGTAGAGTATCCAGTGCCTCTGGATGGACAGAGGTCACCAGTGGAATCGGTGCACCTCCTTCCTTCGAAGGAGGCTGGTTGCCAGACTCCATAGCCGTATAGGTCTCCGGAATTGTATTCGGCCGGGGGGCGGATTGGATATGGCACCCATCGCTTGTATCCATGGGGATTTGCTCCCCCATGTGTCCGGCGGCCCAGGGTTCACCCTCTGGCGCCACCCTGACAGCCTCCTGCGTCTCTCTCTGGCCTGGGGAGGTCCTTCGGGACAACATCTCAGTGTTATCCATGGCCTTGGGAGAAGAGGCCGCCAGAAGGGACCCGCTGTCCATCACTTTTGGATCCAGTGAATTCCCCGAAGATGAGGATCGCTCGAGATTGGAATGATCCGGACTGCAGCGCATGATTCAACATGTTAAAACCATGAAGTAAAGGAGTCGGATATGTGCGTGCGTCTTTGAGTACTTACGATACGGCCAGGGGCTTATCCCTGGGGTGCCACTGCGAGCTGTTGTCGATGTCCCACGCAGAGTTGCCCGCGAGGGAAACCTTCCCCTTCTTGGATGCCTCTGCCTCCAGATGCGTGGAGGCCACCCTTTTCTTCCTCCCCCCTTCGAGGGAGAATTGCTTTCCTCCTCCTTGTGGGTCTCGGCATCTTCGGATGTCACGTCTGAAGTGCCCTTACGGCGGAGACCACTCCTGGTCTCCTTGGCCTTCCTCTTGGCCTTCTTCTCTGACGCTTGGTAGGGCGCCGGAACTAGCATCTTTGTGAAAAGAGGGATTGCTGCGTTTTAAGGCAACGGAGCCGGACACTGGATCCGCTCCGCCTTCTTTGTCCAGCCCTAAAAAATGAATGGGGAAGCTTAGACGTCTTCCTCGAGTATGCAAGTAAAGGATACACCTTGAAATACGGAAAACTTACCGCACTGGCGGGATGGCAGGTCGTGCCCGCGATCCTCGTTCGTCGCCGGCCACGTCTCATTGGCCTTAAAGAGCACCTTCCAGATGTCTTTGTGTGTAGTACTGAAGAACTGTTGCAAGGTCTGGTGCTTGGCCGGATCGAACTCCCACAAATGGAAAGTCCGGCTTTGGCATGGAAGGATCCGGCGAGCAAGCATCACCTGGATCACATTGACAAGCTTGACGTTCTTGTGCACCATGCTCCTGATGCGTGTCTGAAGTGCTGTCAGCTCGTCTGATGAAGACCAGTCCAGGCCCTTCTCTAGCCATGAGGCGAGCCGCATCGGGGCGCCAGACTGGAATTCAGGAGCCGCGGACCAGGTGGCGTCGCGAGGCTCTGTGATGTAGAACCATTGTTGTTGCCACCCTTTGAGGGTCTCCAAGAATGTACCTTTGGGCCGTGTGACATTGGGCAGCTTGCTCACCATGGCTCCTCCGCACTCTGTGTGTTGACCGCCCACCACCTTCAACTTCACATTGAAGATCTTCAACCACAATCCGAAGTGGGGGGATGTGGAGGAAGGCCTCGCACACGACAATGAATGCCGAGATGTTGAGGAAGGAGTTGGGGGCTAGATCATGGAAATCCAGCCGTAGTAGAACATGAGTCCATACACGAATGGGTGGAGAGGGAATCCCAATCCGCGGACGAAGTGGGGGATGAATACCACCCTCTCATGGGGCTCCGGGGTGGGGATGAGCTGCCCCGTTGTTGGTAGCCGGTGGGAGATTTCCTTGGCCAAGTACCCGGCCTCCCGGAGCTTGGTGATGTCATTCTACTTGACGGAGGAAACCATCCACTGGCCCTGCGCTCCAGATCCGTACATGGTTGGAGTGCTTTTTTAAGGTGGAAAGTGTGGAAGCTTGGGCGCTTGAGCTCGAGGATGGATGGGCAGAAAGAAAGAAGGCGTGGGTGAAAAGGTGAAACCCTTATCCCTTTGTAGAGGCTGCGAATATCAAGCGCCTCCCCACTCACCTTAAAACTCGCCTATTCCCCAAGGGTCATGCAGATGGCGCGCTTGGATTACCCACGCCTATATTGATGAGAATCCCGCAATAAGGGGACACGATCTCTACTTTGACAAGACGTGCCAATAAAACCGCATCTTGGAACATGGAGCGGGAGGCTAAAAACCGGTTCGAAATAATGACCGGGAAATGACATGATGTCACACTACAAAAGTTGTCAGTGGATTGGATTCATAAAATACTATACTCTCTACGTGTGTGTGTGTGTGTGTGGTACTCATTTTGTAGAGCCAGACACGTTTTCTGTGTTCGAAAGTTGTTTTGGAGTATTCGGAGGAGGAACCCGCCTTGCAATGCCGAAGACAATCTGCACGTCGGACACATCGTCATTGTAGCCTGGTTTACGGGCTACTGAGGGAGTCCTAGATCAAGGGGTCATCGGGTGTCCGGGCTATGTAACGTGGGCCAGACTGATGGGCTATGAAGATACAAGACAGAAGATTTCCTCCCATGTCCGGATGGAACTCTCCTTTGCATTGATGGAAAGCTAGGCATCCGGATGTATTATTTCGTTTCTCTGTAACCGACTTTGTACAACCCTAGGCCCCTCTGGTGTCTATATAAACCGGAGGGTTTAGCCCGTAGAGGCAAGATCAATCATACAGGCTAGACTTCTAGGGTTTAGCCACAACGATCTCGTGGTAGCTCGACTCTTGTAACCCTCATATTCACCAATATCAATCAAGCAGGATGTAGGGTATTACCTCCATCAAGAGGGCCCGAACCTGGGTAAAACATTGTGTCCCCTGTCTCCTGTTACCATCGACCCCAGACGCACAGTTCGGGACCCCCTACCCGAGATGCGCCGGTTTTGACACCGACAGCGATGAGCTAGGGTTAGGGAAAAACGTCATCTCGGTTTGACCGATTACATGAACTTGGTGAGACCGATTTCAGTAATAAGCAAACAGAGAGTTGGTCAGGCAAACTCAGTGGACCCGATCACACCTTTTGGTGATACCGAAATGATATGAAGGGGAAACAGAGAGTTTGCATTGCGAACTCGGTGGGCCGATCACTCATCTCGGTTTGACCGAAATGTTACGAAGGGAAATAGAGAATTTGTAATCCCATCTCGGTGAGACCGAGATCCCTATCGGTGAGACCGAACTGATTAGGGTTTCTGGCTATGGCTATGTCAAGTGAACTTAGTGGCGCCGGATAGATCACATCGGTGGGGCCAAGTTTGACTTTAGGTTTAGGACATATTTGGATTTGAGAAATTGGTTGAGGGCTTTGGAGCATATCACTAAGTATTTTGAGCAAGTAGACCATTAAGCAACACCTCATCCCCTTTTTAATAGCATTGGATTTTCCTATAGACTCAATGTGATCTTGGATCACTAAAATAGGAATGAAGAGTCTTGAGCTTTTTCCAATATTTGTCCTTAGAATTTTGAGGGGTCCACATCTCTAGTCCATGCCATGCCAATCATTGAACTTTCTAAAATAATCATCTTGAATGGATATTAGTTCAATGAGCTATATGTTGTTATGAATTACCAAAACCACTCGGGGATTAGTTGCACTTTCAATCTCCCCCTTTTTGGTAATTGATGACAATATATAGATCAAAGCTTCGACAAATGATAATAAGAATGAAATATATCATCGCTTTTAGAAGTATGTGATAAGTAAGGGCTCCCGTAAATTTGTGCATTATTTATGAATTACTTTTGAATGCAAATGCACAATAGATTAGGTTCGTGGGTTACTCTTCCATGTCACATACATCTTGGTGGAGCGCTCAAAATGATATAATATAAATAGCATGCACTCATCACCAAGGCAAATATGATTGATCATACACAAGTAATAAGATATCATCATTCAAGCACACACATTAAAGCATAATATGATCAATCACATGATCATCAGTGTATCTCACACACAAGCACAAATATTGTAGCAAACACACAAGCAAATAAGTAGCAAGGGAGCGAATAAAAAGCAAAACACACACTCTCTCAGCCTATGATCTATACACTTTCTCCCCCTTTGGAAACAAGTTATCAAAAAGCTTGAAATGCATAGTGCTATGCGGCACTCTAAGCATGATCTCTGGGAGCTCCGGAGTGAGAAGATGGCGTGGAGAGGACAGCATCTGCAAAAACTTCTGCTGATGTTTGAGGAATTGGAGGGGTTGCCACTTGAGGGGCAACTGAGGCTGTGGCTGCAGGTGCTCAAGTTGTGGCTCTTGTGTCACTGACTAGAAAAGTTGCAGACCTTTATGCTCCAGGCACTCTTTGATAAGCATTTGTGGTAGTTCTTCCTCTCCTCTCCTCTGCTTTTTCTTAGAGTTGCTCAACTGCAGTCTGAACCGTTGTGACCTTCAAGTCTAGATCATAAAACTCTGTTTCAATGATTCTCTCAAGACTTTCTTGATTTTGAATCAGGGTGGTTAGTCCTTTCTCAATCCTCACTGTGGCCTCAAGCAGATAGCTGAGCTGATCCTGCTTGGTCTTGAGATTTGCAGCTGATAATCCCCAACTTCAAGGAATCATCGTAGCAATTTCCAAAGGTGGAGGTGATAAGTATGGAGTGTCAAACCCACAAGGAGCTAAAGGTAAGATCAATATTCTCTCAAGTCCTATCTGCCACTGATATGACTCCACGTACACCGAACGTTTGCTCCCAACTAGAAACGAGAAATAAAACTACGTTGTGGGTATGAAGAGGATAACTTTTAATGATATCGGAGAACTAAAATATAAAAGTAGGTGCTATTATCATAAAGTTAGAATATATTACTATATATTATAAATAGAGAGTGTGGAATAATGATGGGTCGGTGTGCGGATTTATCCTAGGCAATTGTTAACAAGATCAGTAATCATTATTGCAATTTCATATGATGGAGGGCATAAGCTAACATACTCTCTCTTGGATCATATACAATTATGATTGGAACTCTAGCAAGCATCCGCAACTACTAAAGATCATTAAGGTAAAACCTAACCATAGAATTAACACTTCAAGTCCCCTTTATTACCATACGCCACAACCCCCTTACTTGGGTTTAAGCTTCTGTCACTCTAGCAACCCACTATAAGCGAATCATGAACGTATTGCAACACCCTACAGTGGGAATCCTTCACGTGTGCGCGGCATAGAAGGAACCATAGGACAACACCAAAATAAGACATACAGCTCAAACCATTCTATATCATCAATCAACCCAAAGGACAAAGGAAAACTACTCAAGATATCATTGGATGGCAACACATCATTGGATCATAATATGTGGCATAAAGCACCATGTTCAAGTAGGGGATTACAGCGGGGTGCGGGAGAGTGGACTTTGTAAAAGAGATAAGGATGGTGATGTTTATGAAGATGATCACCGTGGCAATGGTTCCCCCGATGGCACTCCGGCGCCACCAAGAGAGAGGGGGAGAGGTTCTCCCCCTTGAGCTTGCTCCTCCATGGCCTCCCACCTAGATGGGGAGAGGTTCTCCCTCTGGTCCTTGGCCTCCATGGCAATGATGGCCCCCTCTGGGATCCTCCTCCATGGCCTCCGGTGATGATGGCCCCCTCCGGCAGGGTGCCAGAGAGGGCCTAGATTGGTTTTTCGTGGATACATAGGCTTACGGTGGCGGAACTCCCGATCTATCTTCTGTTTTGGGGTTTTTACGATTTATAGGAAGGGTTGCGTCGGTTTCACGTCAGGGCCCCCACGAGGCGATCAAAAGGTCGAGGGGTGCCCCCCCACCCTTGTGATGGCCCCGAGACTCCTCTTCCGTATCTTTTTCTTCTATTATTTTTCATATTTTCCAAAAAAATCTCCGTTAATTTTCAGCCCGTTCCAAGGACTTTTATTTCTGCACAAAAACAACACCACGGTAGTTCTGCTGAAAACAGTGTCAGTCTGGGTTAGTTCTAATCAAATCATACCAAAATCATATGGAATTGTTGTAAACATGGCATGAATACTTCATAAATTATAGATACATCAGAGACGTATCAGCATCCCCAAGCTTAATTCCTACTCGTCCTTGAGTAGGTAAATGATAAAAGAAATAATTTAGGAAGTGTCAATGCCATCAAGTGCACAAGTTTGATCAATGAAAGTTCCAAACACTTTTTCTAGCATTATTCTTTTATCATAAACAATAGCTCATCTTCGTAAAACTTCTCATGATCAAGTAACAAGCTATCCATAAATTAAAGTACAGACCATAAACTTTCTTGAAAGCTAACAACTATGTTCTCAGTCATCATACAATTGCAATACATCTTATTTTTAGGAAGGGTCTATGTAAGAGCTTTGATTTACAAAATTCCACATACTAAACTATCATTTAATCTTTCACAATTGCTAACACTCACGTGATATTTATGGGTTCAAACTTTTAATCGGACATAGAGAAAGATAGGGGCTTATAGTTTCGCCTCCCAACCTTTTGCCTCAAGGGTAATGTCAACAATAATACTTTATGAAAACCTACATTCGAGTGGATATATAGTAACACTATATATATATCCAAATTTTTCCAACACATAGTGCTTGCCAAACGAAAAAGTGTAAAAAGGAAAGGTGATGATCACCATGACTCTTGCAATAAAAGTAAAAGATAGGCCCTTCGCAGAGGGGAGCAGAGGTTGTCATGCAATTTTATGGCTAGATGCACAAAATCTTAATGCAAAAGAACGTCACTTTATATTACCGCTTGTGATAAAGATCTTTATTATGCAGTCTGTCGCTTTTATTTCTTCGATATGACAAGTTTGTATCAAGCTTATTTTCTTCACACCAATAGATTGTACATATTTAAAGAGCAATTTTTATTGCTTGCACCGATGACAACTTACTTGAAGGATCTTACTCAAAACATAGGTAGGTATGGTGGACTCTCATGGCAAAACTAATTTAAGGGATATTGGAAGCACAAGTAGTATCTCTACTTGGTGCAGATAATTTGGCTAGCATGAGAGGAAAAGGCAAGCTCGACATATTGGAGGATCCATGACAATATAACTTCTATTTGGATATAGGAAAACATAACCCATTATGTTGCCTTCCTTGTCCAACATCAAATTTTTAGCATGTCATATAATTAATGAGTGCTCACAATTACAAATGATGTCCAAGATAGTATATTTATATGTGAAATCTCTCTTCCTTCAATATTCTTTCATGAATTGTTCAAGTGATCAATACTATGTTTGCTAACTTTCAATAAATTTACCACTTATACTTATTATGTGTGAAGTCATTACTCCCCATGGTATAAGCATATGAAACATATATAAATTCAGATTTATGGTATTTAATTCATTCAACCATTTACTCATAGGATATAAGTGAAGCACGTGAGTAAATGACAAAACTACTCCAAAAAGATATGAGTGAAGAACAATGAGTAGTCAAGTAATTAACCAGCCATGGGAGGACTCTCTCTCATTCAAGATTTCAGATCCAATGATTTTATTCAAAGAGCAAGTAAAATTAAAATATGCTCCATGCAAAACACATATCATGTGATGAATAAAAATATACCTCCGAGTAAGGTATATCGATGGTTTTGAAGACGAAAGAGGGGATGCCATCCCCAAGATTAGGCGCTTGAGTATACCTTGAATATTACCTTGGGGTGCCTTGGGAATCTCCAAGATTAGGGTCTTTCCACTCCTTATTCCCCTCGTATCGATATCTCACCCAAAACTTGAAAACTTCAATCAGACAAAACTTAATGGAACTTCGTGAGATGGATTAGTATGATAAAGAGAAAATCATTCACTTTGGTACTATCAAAGACAAGATTCATAATTGTTATCACACAATTCCTATTGTACCATATCATTTCTACAATTTACATGGAGCAATATAAGCCATAGAAACTAGAAAACAAGCAAACTATGCATTGAAAACAGAATCTGCCAAAAACAGAACAGTCTGTAATGATCTGAACAACAACCATCCTTCTGGTACTCCAAAAATTCTGAAAAATTAGGAAAACGTAGGCAATTTGTTTATTAATTTTCTTCAAAAAGAATCAGAATTTTATCGCGCTTCTGTTAAAAAAGAGAATTGTTTTCCTGAGCGCAAAAGTTTATGTTTTTCACCAAGATCAAATCAACTATCACCGTAAGCCATCCCAAAGGTCTTACTTAGCACTTTATTGAAACAAAAGCTATAAAACATGATTACTACAGTAGCTAAATCATGTGAACACACAAAACATTAGATAATGGTGTTGGGTTGTCTCCCAACAAGCGCTTTTCTTTAATAACTTTTTAGCTAGGCATGATGGTTTAATGATACTCTTCCAAGCCCAATTCCGACGATAATTTTATTCATACTCCAAAAGATATAAGTGATTTAATGGGGAATTCTACATTTAATATAGATTTAAAAACATCCAAGCTCAAAATATATATGTGAAGCACACGAAGCATTGTATAAAGCCATGCTCAAAAGATTTAAATGAAGCACAAAGAGCATTATATAAAGACATACTCAATAGATTTAAGTGAAGCACAAAGAGCATTCTACAAATCAATGAAGGGCTATCTAACACTAGAATGGAGCATAAATGAAAAGAAAGAAAAAACAAACTCAAAAGACACATATCATGTCAACAAAACAAAAACCAAGGTATACCGATAATTTGTTGAAGAAGAAAGATGGGATGCCAACCCGGGCATCCCCAAGCTTAGATGCTTGAGTATCGTTGAAATATTTACTTGAGGTTCCTTGGGCATCCCCAAGCTTGAACTCTTGCCTCTCCTTATTCTTCTCATATTGGTAACTCCTCGTTCTTCGAACACTTCATCCACACAAAACTTAACAAAAACTGTGAGAGATCCGTTAGTATAATAAAGCAAATCACTACTTCTAGGTACTACAGTAAACTCATTCCAATTTTATATTAGCATTATATCTACTGAATTCTAACTTCACCATGGTTCATTACCCCCGATACTACCCATAGATTCATCAGAATAAGCAAACAACACATAGAAAACAGAATCTGTCAAGAATAGGACAGTTTGTCGCAATCTGGAACTTTTGTATACTTCTGTAATTTCAAAAACTCTAAAATTAGGACAATCTAAACAATTTGTAGAGCTGTACTGTGTAGAAATTTCAAGATTTTATCATGCTCTAGTAAATAGTGAAAATTAAAAGACTACAGCAAAAGTTTCTGTTTTTCTGCTGCATACACCAAACAAGCAATTTAAACACTCTAAAGCCAAACCATAACACATTATTTTTATAATACAATGAATATATACAAGGGGATACTTATTTTTGAGAAACTTCCATGAAAAATTCTACATTTTTTCCATGAGCATGAACACAAGTGTTCAAGGTCGACCCTCACTTCTCCAATGCACAAGCTTCCAATCACTTCTGTTTTTGAAAAAGTTTTTAGGCATAAGAGGCAAGTAATTTTTTTGTATTTCCATTTTGTAGACATTTTTTTGTTTGTTTCACCCACAACTAAACAAGAACAAAAAGGGAAAACAAAATATACTTAGTGAAGAAAGCAAAAAATCATACATGAGAATATCAACCCCACGTTATTGCTCCCCGGCAACGGCGCCATAAAAGAGTTTGATAATCCCCAAGTGCAAGGAATCATCATAGAAATTACCAAAGGTGGGAGTGATAAGTATGGAGTGTCGAACCCACAAGGAACTAAATGTAAGATCAATATTCTCTCAAGTCCTATCTGCCACTGATATGACTCTATGTACACCGAACGTTTGCTTCCAACTAGAAACGAGAAATAAAACTACATTATGGGTATGAAGAGGGTAACTTTGCATGATATCGGAGAACTAAAATATAAAAGTTGGTGTTGTTATCATAAAGTTAGAATATATTACTGTATATTATAATAGCGAGTGTGGAATAATGATGGGTCGGTGTGCGGAATTATCCTAGGCAATTGTTAACAAGATCGGTAATCATTATTGCAATTTCATATGAGGGAGGGGCATAAGCTAACATATTTTCTCTTCTTGGATCATATGCACTTATGATTGGAAATCTAGCAAGCATCCGCAACTACTAAAGATCATTAAGGTAAACCTAACCATGGCACGGCACGGAAGGCACCATAGGACAGCACCAAAATAAAACATACAACTCAAACTAATACATATCATCAATCAACCCAAAGGACAAAGGAAAACTACTCAAAACATCATAGGATGGCAACACATCATTGGATCATAATATGTGGCATAAAGCACCATGTTCAAGTAGGGGATTACAGCGGGGTGCGGGAGAGTGGACCACGTAAAAGAGATGAGGATGGTGATGTTGATGAAGACGATCACTGCAGCGATGGTTCCCCGGATGGCACTCCGGCGCCACCAAGAGAGAGGGGAAGCGGTTCTCCCCCTTGTGCTTGCTCCTCCATGGCCTCCCCCTAGATGGGGAGAGGTTCTCCCTCTGGTCCTTGGCCTCCATGGTGATGATGGCCCCCTCCGAGATCCTCCTCCATGGCCTCCGGTGATGATGGCCCCTTCTGGCAGGGTGCTAGAGAGGGCCTAGATTGGTTTTTCATGGCTACAGAGGCTTATGGCGGCGGAACTCCTGATCTATCTTCTGTTCTGGGGTTTTTACGATTTATAGGAAGGGTTGGCGTCGGTTTCACGTCAGGGGGGGCCACGAGGCAATCACAAGGTCGAGGGGCGCGCCCCCGCCCTTGTGATGTCCCCGTGACTCCTCTTCTGTATCTTTTTCTTCCAGTATTTTTTATATTTTCGAGAAAAATTCTCCGTTAATTTTCAGCCTGTTCCGAGGACTTCTATTTCTGCACAAAAACAACACCATGGTAGTTCTGCTGAAAACAGCATCGGTCCGGGTTAGTTCTAATCAAATCATACCAAAATCATATGGAATTTTTGTAAACATGGCATGAATACTTCATAAATTATAGATACGTCGGAGACGTATCACCAGCTGAGGCATTTGGAATCTTGGAAGTCTTTTCTGCCTTTGCCTTCTCTCTCTTCTCCTGAGCATCCACAGATGTAGGTTCTGAGGCATCCATGACCACGGTATTGTGGAGTAGCAATTAGATGATGGGTTGTGAGAGTGACCAAAACTTAAACCCCAGTTCATGCGCTATTCCGTAAGGGACCGATTGGATCCAAAAGTTTAATGCTATATATGGTTAGAATTTGTTCTTAATACTTTTCTTGTAGTTGTGGATGCTTGCGGGAGGGTTAATCATAAGTAGGAGGTTTGTTCAAGTAAGAACATCACCTAAGCACCGGTCCACCCACATATCTAATTATCAAAGTAGCGAACACTAATTAACCCAACATGATGAAAGTGACTAGATGAAATTCCCGTGTACCCTCAAGAACGCTTTGCTTATCATAAGAGACTGTTTTGGCTTGTCTTTACCTCAAAAGGATTGGGCTACCTTGCTGCACTTTTTTTACTACTATCATTAATTGCTCGTTACAAATTATCTTGCTATCAAACAACTCTGCTACTTACAATTTCAGCACTTGCAGACATTACCTTACTGAAACCACTTGTCATTTCCTTCTGCTCCTCATTGGGTTCGACACTCTTACTTATCGAAATGAGCTAAAATTGATCCCCTTTACTTGTGGGTCATCAAGGCTATTTTCTGGCGTCGTTGCCAGGTAGTGAAGAGCCTTTGGTAAGTGGAATTTGGTCAGGAAACATTTATATAGTGTGCTGAAATTTATTTTCACTTGTTACTATGGAAAATAATCCTTTGAGGGGTTTGTTCGGGGTATCTTCACCTCGTTCGGAACCAAAATTAGCTACCCCTCAACCTACTGCACCTATTGAAAATATTGAATATGAAATTCCTTCGGGTATGATAGAACAACTGCTAGCTAATCCTTATGCAGGAGATGGAACCGAACATCCTGATATGCACTTGATATATGTAGAACAAATTTATGGATTGTTTAAGCTTGCAGGTTTACGAGGAGATAAATTTATGAAAAAGGTTTTCCATTTATCTTTGAATGGTATAGGCTATGCGATGATATTGGATCATGGAATTGGAATCGTTTGAAATTGGAGTTCCACCAAAAAACTTATCCTATGCATCTAGTTCATCGTGATCACAATTATATATATATAATTTTTGGCCTTGTGAAGGAGAAAGTGTCGCTCTAGCTTGGGGGAGGCTTAAGTAAATTTTGTATTCATGCACCAATCATGAGCTCTCAAGAGAAATTATTATCCAGAACTTTTATGCTCGGCTTTCTCGTAATGATCTGACCATGCTTGATACTTCTTGTGTCGATTCTTTTATGAAGAAGACTATTGAATTCCGGTGGGATCTCTTGTAAAGAATTAAACTCAACTCTGAAGATTGGGAACTCGACAAAGGTAAAGATTCAGGTATTAAACCTAAGTATGATAGTGTTAAATCTTTTATGGATATCGATGCTTCAAAAGTTTAGCACTAAATATGGACTTGACTCTGAGATAGTAGCCTCCTTTTGTGAATCATTTGCTACTCATGTTGAACTCCCTAAAGAGAAGTGGTTCAAATATCACCCACCTACTAAAGAAGAAATTAAAGAACATGTACTAGTTAAAGAAGAAACTATACTTTATAATGTTGATCCAGTTGTTCCTTCTGGTTATATAGAGAAACCACCTTTCCCTATTAGGATAAAGGAACATCCTAAAGTTTCAACTATGGTTAACAAAAGCTATATTAGAACACCTAGACCTGATGAACAAATTAAAGTAGAACCTAGTGTTGCTATGGTTAAAGATCTCTTGGTAGAGGATATGGATGGGCATGTTATTTACTTCTGTGAAGAAGCTGCTAGAACTGCCAAACTTGATAGAAAGATAAACATAGACCTGTTGTGGGCATGCCTGTCATCTCAGTTAAAATAGGAGATCACTGTTATCATGGTTTATGTGACATAGGTGCTAGTGTGAGTGCTATTCCTTACACCTTATATCAAGAAATTATGAATGACATAGCACCCCCAGAGATAGAAGAAATAAATGTTACTATTAAACTTACCAATAGAGACAATATATCACCAATTGGGATTGTTAGAGATGTTGAAGTCTTGTGTGGGAAAATAAAATACCCTAATGATTTTCTTGTTCTTGGTTCCCCACAAGATGACTTTTGTCCCATTATCTTTGGTAGACCTTTCTTGAACATTGTTAATGCTAGAATAAATTGTGAGAAACAAACTTTCAGTGTTAGTTTCGGTAATGAGTCTCATGAGTTTAATTTTTCCAAGTTTAGTAGAAATCTTCATGAAAAAGAATTTCCTAGTAAGGATGAACTAATTGGTCTTGCTTCTATTGTAGTACCACCTACTGATCCTTTAGAACAATATTTGCTAGACCATGAAAATGATTTTCATATGCATGAAAGAAATGAAATAGATAAAGTTTTCATTGAACAACGTCCTCTATTAAGCACAATTTGCCTATTGAAACACTAGGAGGTCCTCCTCCACCTAAAGGTGATCATGTGTTTGAATTAAAACAATTGCGAGACACTTTGAAATATGCTTATCTTGATGAAAAGAAGATATATCCTGTTATTATTAGTGCTAACATTTCAAAACATGAAAAAGGAAGATTATTGAAGGTTCTAAGCAAGCACCGAGCTGCTATTGGATATACTGTTGATGATTTAAAGGGCATTAGTCCCACTCTATGTCAGCACAAAATTAACATGGAACCTGATGCTAAACCCAATGTTGATCACCAACGTCGGTTAAATCCGAAGATGAAAGAAGTGGTAAGAACGTAAATATTAAAACTTCTGGAAGTAGGTATAATCTATCACATAGCTAATAGTAGATGGGTAAATCATGTCCATTGTGTTCCTAAGAAAGGAGGTATAACTGTTGTTCCTAATGATAAGAATGAAATTATTCCACAAAGAATTGTTACAAGCTATACAATGGTAATAAATTTTAGAAAATTAAACAAAGAAACTAGAAAAGATCATTACCCTTTGCCTTTTATTGATAAAATGCTTGAAAGATTATCTAAGCACACACACTTTTGCTTCCTTGATGGATATTCTGGTTTATCACAAATACATGTTTCTCAACCTGATCAAGAAAAGACCACTTTTACTTATCCCTTTGGAACCTATGCTTATAGAAGTATGCCTTTTGGTTTATGTAATGCACCTACTACCTTTCAAAGATGTATGACTGCTATATTCTCTAACTTTTGTGAAAAGATTGTTGAGGTTTTCATGGATTACTTTTTTATTTATGGGAAGTCCTTTGATGATTGTTTAAGCAACCTTGATCGAGTTTTGCAGAGATGTGAACAAACAAATCTTGTCTTGAATTGGGAGAAGTGCCACTTTATGGTTAATGAGGGCATTGTCTTGGGTCATAAAATTTCTGAAAGAGGTATTTAAGTGGACAAAGTTAAGGTTGATGCAATTGAGAAAATGCCATGTTATAAAGATATAAAAGGTATTCGTAGTTTCTTAGGTCATGTTGGTTTCTATACGAGATTTATCGAAGACTTTTCAAAAATTTCTAGGCCTCTTACTAGTCTCTTGCAAAAAGATATCCCTTTTGTTTTTGATGATGATTGTTGATACGTCTCCGTCGTATCTATAATTTTTTATTGTTCCATGCCAATATTATTCAACTTTCATATACTTTTTGGCAACTTTTTATATTATTTTTGGGACTAACATATTGATCCAGTGCCCAGTGCCAGTTCCTGTTTGTTGCATGTTTTTTGTTTCGCATAATATCCATATCAAATGGAGTCCAAACGGAATAAAAACTGACGGAGATTTTTTTTGGAATATATATGATTTTTGGGAAGAAGAATCCACACGAGACGATGCTCGAGGGGCCCATGAGGTAGGGGGCGCGCCCCAGGGTGTCAGGCGCACCCCTGACCCTCGTGGCCAACTCGTAAGGCGGTTGGAGCCCTTCTTTCGCCGCAAGAAAGATAATTTCCGGATAGAGATCGTGTTAAAATTTCAGCCCAATCGGAGTTACGGATCTCCGGGAATATAAGAAACGGTGAAAGGGAAGAATCTGAGAACGCAGAAACAGAGAGAGACAGAGAGACAGATCCAATCTCGGAGGGACTCTTGCCCCTCCCGTGCCATGGAGGCCATGGACCAGAGGGGAAACCCTTCTCCCATCTAAGGAGGAGGTCGGAAGAAGAAGGAGGGGGCTCTCTCCCCCTCGCTTCCGGTGGCGCCGGAACGTCGCCGGGGGCCATCATCATCACCGCGATCTATACCAACACCTCCGCCATCTTCACCAACATCTCCATCATCTTCCCCCCCCCCTCTATCTACAGCGGTCCACTCTCCCGCAACCCGTTGTACCCTCTACTTGAACATGGTGCTTTATGCTTCATATTATTATCCAATGATGTGTTGCCATCCTATGATGTCTGAGTAGATTTTCGTTGTCCTATCGGTGGTTAATGAATTGCTATGATTGATTTAGTTTTCTTGTGGTTATGTTGCTGTCCTTTGGTGCCCATCATATGATTGCGCGCGTGGATCACACCCTAGGGCTAGTTGTATGTTGATAGGACTATGTATTGGAGGGCAAGAGTGACAGAAGCTTCAACCTAGTATAGAAATTGATGCATACGGGATTGAAGGGGGACCAATATATCTTAATGCTATGGTTGGGTTTTACCGTAATGAACGTTAGTAGTTGAGGATGCTTTCTAATAGTTCCAATCATAAGTGCGTAGAATTCCAAGTCAGGGATGACATGCTAGCAGTGGCCTCTCCCACATAATACTTGCTATCGGTCTAGTAAAGTAGTCAATTGCTTAGGGGCAATTTCGCAACTCCTACCACCACTTTTCCACACTCGCTATATTTACTTTATTGTTTCTTTAACTAAACAGCCCCTACTTTTTATTTACATACTCTTTGTTATCTTGCCAACCTATCCAACAACACCTACAAAGTACTTCTAGTTTCATACTTGTTCTAGGTAAAGTGAATGTCAAGCGTGCGTAGAGTTGTATCGGTGGTCGATAGAACTTGAGGGAATATGTGTTCTACCTTTAGCTCCTCGTTGGGTTCGACACTCTTACTTATCGAAAACTGTTGCGATCCCCCATACTTGTGGGTTATCAAGACCTTTTTCTGGCGCTGTTGCCGGGGAGCAATAGCATGGGGTGAATATTCTCGTGTGTGCTTGTTTGCTTTATCACTAAGTAATTTTTATTTGTTGTTCTTAGTTGTTATTTATCTTTAGTTATGGATATGGAACACGAAATACCAAAAAAGTTTAGGTGTACTTTCTGCTCATGGAGATGGGGAACCTCCTAAAACCCTCGATGCTGGTTATGTGAGAGATATTATGTACTACTTTAATAATCATGAGAAAACCCCATTCAATTATGTAATGGGAGTAACGCTGGACCAACGTGAATACTTTAGGGATTACCGCTTGACACAAAAAGGGAAACTATTATGGGATCAAATTCATATATTGAATTGGTATGCTAGGCAACTATGCTTGAGATATGATTATACTTGTTGCTCTAAGGTGAAGACTCCACACCTTCCCTTTTCATGTGAATTTAATGATAATGAAACCTTAGCTTCTTATGCTAATGGTATATATGATTAATATGATGTGGAACAAATAGAAGAATTTGTTGCTTTTATGGGTGCTTATGAAATTGAATCTATGTTTAAAGAGTTTGAAGATTTTGATGATGCTATTTATATACCTAAAAATTTAGCTATCCTGAAATATTGTTATGAGAATTATGAATACAATTACAAAATTAATGTGCTTATTAAGAAAGTCTCCGCTGTCCAAGAAGAGACTAATATTTTGCAGGAATCTATGGAAGAAGAAGTTGATGACACTGTGAGCTCATTGGATGAAAAAGATGATGAGGAGAGCGAAGAACAAAAGGAGGATGAGCGGATTGATCACCCGTTCCCACCTTCTAATGAGAGTAACTCTTCAACTCATACATTGTTTAATTCCCCTTCGTGCTTACCGAAGGATGATTGCTATGATGACTGTTATGATCCCTATGATTCTTTTGAAATATCCCTTTTTGATGATGCTTGCTATACTTGTGGCCAAGATGCCAATATGAACTATGCGTATGGAGATGAAATTTCTATAGTTCCTTATGTTAAACATGAAATTGTTGCTATTGCACCCACGCATGATAGTCCTATTATCTTTTTGAATTCTCCAAACTACACTATATCGGAGAAGTTTGCACTTATTAAGGATTACATTGATGGGTTGCCTTTTACCGTTGCACATGATGATTTTGATAGATATAATATGCATGTGCTTGCTACTCCTACTTGCAATTATTATGAGAGAGGAACTATATCTCCACCTCTCTATGTTTCCAATACGATAAAATTGCAAGAAACTGTTTATACTATGCATTGGCCTTTACTAGGTGTGCATGAATTGGTCTTTTATGACATGCCGATGCATAGGAAGAGAGTTAGACTTCGTTGTTACATGATATATGTTACTTTGTGCTAACTACTAAATGCTAAATCATTGTTAATTAAAATTGGCTTTGATATACCTTGGGATCCGGGTGGATTCATTACTTGAGCACTATATGCCTAGCTTAATGGCTTTAAAGAAAGCGCTGCCAGGGAGACAACCCGGAAGTTTTATAGAGTCATTTATTTCTGTTTAGTGCTTTCATATAGTTTAAAAACAACAAAAATAAAGAGCGTAACCCAAAACTTTTCAAAAAGGAAAGTGAAAGTGAGAAAGACAAGCACTGTTGAAGTGGGAGAGCTCCTTGAACTTTGTTCATGCTCACGGCAACTTTGTGAATCTTGATTACAGAAACTTTTCAACAAAAATAATTATCCCCTTGTACAACTCCATTGTATTATAAAAATAATGTGCCAAGGTTTGCCTTTAGGATGTTTACGATGCTTGTTGGTTTGTGCGGTGCAGGACAGAAACTTTGGCTGTAGTGCATGAATTTTAGTTTTTTACTGGAACATCAAATGGCTCTGATTCTTTTTGCACTGTCTTCCTATACAAATTGTTTATTTGTCCTAATTTTTTAAGAATTTTTCAAGTATCAGAAGTATGGTTAATGTTCAGATTTCTACAGACTGTTCTGTTTTAGACAGATTCTGTTTTTGATGCATAGTTTGCTTGTTTTGATGAAACTATCAATTTATATCAGAGGATTAAGCCATGAAAAAGTTATACTACATTAGACACAATGCAAAAACAAAATATGAATTGGTTTGCAACAGTACTTATAGTGGTGATTTGCTTTATTATACTAACGGATCTTACCGAGTTTTCTGTTGAAGTTTTGTTTGGATGAAGTGTTTGATGATCGAGAATGTCTCGATCTGAGAAAGAAGAGAGGCAAGAGCTCAAGCTTGGGGATGGCCGAGGCACCCCAAGTAAATATTCAAGGAGACTCAAGCGTCTAAGCTTGGGGATGCTGGGGAGGCATCCCCTCTTTCTTCAACAAGTATCGGTATGTTTTCAGATTCATTTCGTTCATGCGATATGTGCAATCTTGGAGCGTCTTTTGCATTTAGTTTTCATTTTTCTTTTATGCACCTTGCTGGTATGAGATAGTCCTTGGTTGATTTATAGAATGCTCTTTGCACTTCACTTATATCTTTTGAGTATGGCTTTATAGAATGCTTCATGTGCTTCACTTATATCATTTGAAGTTTGGATTGCATGTTTCTCTTTACATAGACAACCGCCATTTGTAGAATGCTCTTTTGCTTCACTTAGATTTGTTAGAGCACGGGCATATATTTTGTAGAAAGAATTAAACTCTCTTGCTTCACTTATATCTATTTAGAGAGATGACAGGAATTGGTCATTCACATGGTTAGTCATAAAATCCTACATAAAACTTATAGATCACTAAATATGATATGTTTGATTCCTTGCAATAGTTTTGCGATATAGAGATGGTAATATTAGAGTCATGCTAGTTGAGTAATTGTGAAATTGAGAAATACTTGTGTTGAGGTTTGCAAGTCCCGTAGCATGCACGTATGGTGAACCGTTATGTAACGAAGTTGGAGCATGAGGTGTTTATTGATTGTCTTCCTTATGAGTGGCAGTCGGGGATGAGGATGGTCTTTTCCTACCAATCCATCCCCCTAGGAGCATGCGCGTAGTACTTTGTTTTGATGACTAATAGCTTTTTGCAATAAGTATGTGAGTTCTTTATGACTAATGCTGAGTCCATGGATTATACGCACTCTCACCCTCCCACCATTGCTAGCCACTCTAGTACTGTGCAACTTTCGCCGGTACCATAAACCCACCATATACCTTCCTCAAAACAGCCAGCATACCTACCTATTATGGCATTTCAATAGCCATTCCGAGATATATTGCCATGCAACTTCCATCATCATCATATACATGACTTGAGCATCATTGTCATATTGCTTTGCATGATCGTAAGATAGCTAGCATGATGTTTTCATGGCTTGTACGTTTTTTGATGTCATTGCTATGCTAGATCATTGCATATCCCGGTACACCGCCGGAGGCATTCATATAGAGTCATATCTTTGTTCTAGATATCCAGTTGTAATATTGAGTTGTAAGTAAATAGAAGTGTGATGATCATCATTATTAGAGCATTGCCCAAAAAAAGAGAGGCCAAAGAAGCCTAAATAAAAAAAGGGGGGCAAAGAAGCCCGCAAAAAGAAAAAGAAAAAAGGGCAATGTTACTATCCTTTTACCACACTTGTGCTTCAAATTAGCACCATGTTCTTCATATAGAGAGTCTCTTGAGTTATCACTTTCATATACTAGTGGGAATTTTCATTGTAGAACTTGGCTTGTATATTCCAACGATGGGCTTCATCAAATGCCCTAGGTCTTCATGAGCAAGCAAGTTGGATGCACACCCACTTAGTTTCAGTTTGAGCTTTCATATACTTATAGCTCTAGTGCATCTGTTGCATGGCAATCCCTACTCACTCACATTGATATCTATTGATGGGCATCTCCATAGCCCGTTGATACACCTAGTTGATGTGAGACTATCTTCTCCTTTTTGTCTTCTCCACCATCATATTCTATTCCACCTATAGTGCTATGTCCATGGCTCACGCTCATGTATTGCGTGAAAGTTGAAACGGTTTGAGAACGTCAAAAGTATGAAACAATTGCTTGGCTTGTCATCGGGGTTGTGCATGATGTGAATATTTTGTGTGGTGAAGATGGAGCATAGCCAGACTATATGAGTTTTTAGGGATAACTTTCTTTGGCCATGTTATTTTGAAAAGACATGATTGCTTTATTAGTAGGCTTGAAGTATTATTGTTTTTATGTCAAATGATAGACTATTGCTTTGAATCACTCGTGTCTTAATATTCATGCCATGATTAGACATATGATCAAGATTATGCTAGATAGCATTCCACATCAAAAATTATTCTTTTTATCATTTACCTACTTGAGGACGAGCAGGAATTAAGCTTGGGGATGCTGATACGTCTCCGTCGTATCTATAATTTTTGATTGTTCCATGCCAATATTATTCAACTCTCATATACTTTTTGGCAACTTTTTATATTATTTTTGGGACTAACATATTGATCCAGTGCCAAGTGTCAGTTAATGTTTGTTGCATGTTTTTGTTTCGCAGAATATCCATATCAAACGGAGTCGAAACGGAATCAAAACTGACGGAGATTTTTTTTGGAATATATATGATTTTTGGGAAGAAGAATCCACGCGAGACGATCCTCAAGGGGCCCACGAGGTAGGGGGCGCGCCCCAGGGTGTCAGGCACGCCCCTGACCCTCGTGGCCACCCCGTAAGGCGGTTGGAGCCCTTCTTTCGCCGCAAGAAAGCTAATTTCCGGATAGAGACCGTGTTAAAATTTCAGCCCAATCGGAGTTACGGATCTCCAGGAATATAAGAAACGGTGAAAGGGAAGAATATGAGAATGCAGAAACAGAGAGAGACAGAGAGACAGATCCAATCTCGGAGGGGCTCTCGCCCCTCCCGTGCCATGGAGGCCATGGACCAGAGGGGAAACCCTTATCCCATCTAGGGAGGAGGTCAAGGAAGAAGAAGAAGGAGGGGCTCTTTAAATGGATAAAAGATCCATGCCATTTATTTATTTGAGTGGAGGTGCAAAGATTAATGACATGATGCAATGCACATGATGCAAAGATGAATGCAACAGACAAAACAAATCACAGAACGAATCTTGGAAACCCTGGAAGGCATCTGAAGCTCTGGTCTTGGGGCGTCACAACACTCCACCACTACGAGAGGATCTCTTCCCGAGATCTAGGATGGCACCGGGGAAACGGAAGAGGAAGGGGAAGAGGTAAAACTAAATTTCTTATTTGACAAATGAGTGAACCAAAGAACCTTGCGAGGTTAAACACATTGAAAGAAAGAATGCAATGAAGATGAACAAAGTTGAAAACACTCCGTTAGAAAAGAGGAACAAGGAACATACGAGAACCTTGTAGGTTGAAAGACATAAGAAAAGGGGTACCATGGACAAGAAGTACAAGCAAGAACTCCGGTAGAAACAAGATGTGGAAGTAACGATAAAGATCAATTACGACAACACTCTGGTTGCGAAGGAAGGTAAAACTTTATAAGATGGGAGAACTTGAATGAAGGACACGACACTCCGGTTGAATGGATGAGCAAAAGGAAAGAACACGATCTTTGACAAAAAAATGGGATGATGGGTCGAAGCGTGCAACATCACAATGCCTCCGGAACAAAAGATAGAACGGACTGAAAGTAACGAAGAAGAAAAAAAACATCTTCTACCTCAAATGAGCTTGAAAAAGTATCTTTAGGAGAAGGGTCGAACGGAGTTATTGAAAAAACCAACAACGAAAAGAGTAAGCTTGTAGTGGGCTTATGGAAAACATCTCAAAACTGAGGTGAAATTCTGCCACCGAAAGCAATGATTGATCGGGAACAAAGAAGAGATGAAAACTTCTTCCACCAAGATGATAGAGAGATAACTTGAATCATTGATAAGCACCACAATAGCAACATTCCTTAGGGAAGGCTTTAGGTGAAATGTGACACAAGATAACTCCAACGAAGAGATTGGTGGATTAAAAATATCTCAATCTTGACAACATGGGAATCATGAAACACAAACTCAAATTGTCAAGAGTGACATAACACCACCTCAAAAGATAAGGTAGAATGAATGCACTTCGGAATGCAAGATGAAGAACACTTGAGTTCCTTTGAAAAGAATCCCGGTGAACACTTTGAGAAGGAATTAAATCGTTTATGAACCATCATGTAGAGCCTCCATGATGAACTCCGGTAACAAAAGGATGGTCAAACGAAAGGAAAGAGAAGTTGAAAACACAAGGTGAAGCCTTGCGATGATTTAGATGGAGCTTCGCGATGAGATAATGCGGAAAAACTTGGATCTCCGGAAAAGAAAGATGCACAAAAGAAATCAAGAATTTATTCATCATGAACGAACTCTGAAGGAAGGAATTAATAACCTTGTGGAAAAACAAGAATAAGAAATTATGTTCTGCTTATCCTTCCTCAACTTAAATTGATGGCACATAGTGTGTTTGGCATACTATTTATTCTCATAGAAAGGATTAAGATAGATATAGCGCAAACTTGAGAAGGTCTTGATGGATCCACCGGTAGGATTTGGAAACAACGAATGAATTGATATGAAAATGAAGGAAGAAGAATCTTGAACAACCCACCGTAAGAATTGAAAACGATCAAAGGAAAGATAGCGAAACACCGGGGAAATTAGCAAATGAACGAAGATGCTTGAGAGAATTTAGATACAAGTGAACGAAGAGATCCCGAGCTGATTAGAGAAATTTGAATGATGCACCAGTAAGATTTGGAGATTGAGAGCTAAAAAATGAGAATGAATAAACCCGAAATGATGGACTTCGGAGAATCAAACTGAAAAGACTCATGAATTGCTCTGGATGGGTGAAAAGAATTCCCATAATTGAAAATAATTATGAGAGGATGGCATAAAGCTAGCACCATGAATCTCTGGGATAACGGGTAAGGATTTAAGAGGAACTCCTCTTCAGTCTTCAAATCCGAGAATGACGACGAGAAACACCACCACAAATTATTGAGATACTCCAGGAGAATGAATAATGAAGAAGTTGAGCCAATGATGAAAAGAATTTGAAAGATCTTGGAGAAACCATCTGACTGATGATGATTCATTCTTACGTCAAACTTCGAAAAGAATTTGAGAATACCTCCGGAAAAAATAGAAGAGTCAGGTAAGATCCTGGGAAAAGACCCATGGGTTATGGCCCACTGAAAAGAAACACCGTTGAACGATTTAAAAGAGAGATTGTGCCGGTTGAATTAAATGACTTGAATGAGATAACATCCTCAAAAGAACTTGAACAAATTGAGAATGGAAACTAAAATCTTCTGAGATATCTTCAGCACTCCAGAACAAATGAATAGCGAGGAGTGGATGATTAAGAGGTGCACCGGCATGAGAAAGCATTTGAAACGAGGAAAAAGGGATATGATCAACACCAAAAGCTTGATTTGAATCCACCGGAGAAGATAAAAGAAACGAAGAATGATGAACTTGAAGCTCCATTAGTATCTTCCTGACAATCACCGGATAAGAATATTGACGGAAAAGAATGGAGAGACTTCATATCAATAAGATGGATACTTGATTAAGAAATCTGAGTCCTTGAAAAAAGGGATGGGAGGGCGGGAAAACGAAGGCAGCTTGGGACGAATGAAATAAACACCGTTGAGAAGAACTGATAATTGATCTTGCTGATGTTGAAATGATCGGATCCACTTGAAGAGAAGCACACAAGTTGGAAAGAATTGACATGACAATCTCGATGATGACGAAGGATTAGGATACACATAGAAATATGAGAACACCGCTTAGGGAAGGTATGGAATCCACACTTGACATTGAAGCAACTCGAATACCACAACAACAAAAAACAAGGATTGGCTTGCAGAATAAGCCGGAACAAACATATGATAGAGATTTCGTCCGAAGTTTTCATGGTGGGGCCCACACGGGCTCGATCATATAGCACCATCATGTACAAGGCAGTGCACATGACATACGAAGCGTCCTCGAGTCAGCATAGCCAAGGACTCTTTAAGACACAACGAGACCATTGTAAAACCAACCGTGGATAGGCGGACCACTAGACGTCGAACCCCAATTTCATATCATGCATCTATCGGAAAGATATCCTAGGAGCTACTTGAATTCCCACTTATAAACTCCCGAAACTTTCCGGTTATGCAATCAGGTGTTGGGGATATAGGGGAAGCATAATATCTCACCCAAAACTAGCAAATCCTACATCCAACTGTATCCATCCCTCAACACATAACCAAGAAACCTTCGGAATCATTTACCTCAACCTTCGAAAAGCATCCGTTATACGAGTTATGGCAATACTCCCAAACTCCCGCCCCAGTACTAGGTGGCGTCGAGGTTATCTCACCAACAACTGCATAAAAGAGATTTTTGATGTCGGCGAAACTCAAGTATTCCAGAACTGTAACGATAAAATTGTGACGACAACACCTCGGATCTCAACTCCTCGGGACACTGCCACAACCCCTAAATGTCAGGAGGCACCAAGAACAATGTTCTCGTCACAAAACCATCGGAACGATTCCAAGATACCCGCGTGATCCTAAATTTTTTTAGTGAAATTTGAGAAGAGAAGAGTCAAAACTCTACGTCAGGATGCCTCACCAGAGCGACGAAGGGACTGAGGAGTAAAAAGAATCCTACTCTCCGATATATATAATCCTATAAGACTCAAAACATTTTTCTAGACTCAACAACGCCAGCGATTCGATCAAGCAGGGGGCTCCTAAGTCGGGGAAGGCTCTAATTACCAACTTGTAACACCCACGATGCGGCTATATCTCCCACATGTCGGAGCATGACTTAGAGGCATAACCACATGGTAGGCATGTCGCAAGAGGGGTAATCTTTACACATCCCATGTACTGAATAAGAAAGGGATAAAGAGTTGGCTTACAATCGCCACTTCACACAATACATAAATATAACATTACATCATCCAGAATACAATCAAGGTCTGACTATGGAACCAAAATAAAAGAAGACTACCCCTAATGCAAAAGATCCCCGATCGCCCCGACTGGCTCCTCTACTGATCTAAAGGAAAACAATAAACACGATCTTCATCGAGCTCCCACTTGAGTTGGGTTGCGTCACCTGCACTGGTATCATCGGCATCTGCAACTGTTTGGAAGTATCTGTGAGTCACGAGGACTCAGCAATCTCACACCCGCGAGATCAAGACTATTTAAGCTTATGGGTAGGAAAAGGGTAGTGAGGTGGAGCTGCAGCAAGCATTAAGCATATATGGTGGCTAACATACGCAAATAAGAGCGAGAAGAGAAGCAATGCACGGTCGTGAACTAGAAGTGATCAAGAAGTGATCCTGAAACTACTTACGTTCAAACATAACACAAGAACCGTGTTCACTTCCCGGACTCCGCCGGGAAGAGACCATCACGGCTACACACGTGGTTGATGCATTTTAATTAAGTTAAGTGTCAAGTTCTCTACAACCAGACATTAACAAATTCCCATCTGCCCATAACCGCGGGGTGTCCCAACTTAGCCCATCACAAGCTCTCACGATCAACGAAGGATATTCCTTCTCCCAGGAAGACCCGGTCAGACTCGGAATCCCGGTTACAAGACATTTAGACAATGGTAAAACAAGACCAGCAAAGCCACCCGAATGTGCCGACAAATCCCGATAGGAGCTGCACATATCTCGTTCTCAGGGCACACCGAATTGTCCAAACTTCCGGTAGGCCAGCCCAGAGTTGCCCCTGGTGGCCACCGGCGGCCGACAGGTCAGACCAACACTCAGAGGAGCACTGGCCCGGCGGTTTAAAATAAAGATGACCCTTGGGCTCCGAAAACCCGAGGGAAAAAGGCTTAGGTGGCAAATGGTAAAACCAAGGTTGGGCCTTGCTGGGGGAGTTTTATTCAAACTGAACTGTCAAGGGGGTCCCATTCCCCCAACTGTGTATGGAACTGAAAATCAAGGAACATAACACCGGTATGACGGAAACTAGGGCGGCAAGAGTGGAACAAAACACCAGGCATAAGGCCGAGCCTTCCACCCTTTACCAAGTATATAGATGCATTAATTAAATAAGAGATATTGTGATATCCCAACATATCCATGTTCCAACATGGAACAAACTCCATCTTTACCTGCAACTAGCAACGCTATAAGAGGGCTGAGCAAAGCGGTAACATAGCCAAACAACGGTTTGCTAGGAAAGGTGGGTTAGAAGCTTGACATGGCAATATGGGAGGCATGATATAGCAAGTGGTAGGTATCGCGGCATAGCAATATAGCGAGCAACTAGCAAGCAAAGATAGAAGTGATTTCGAGGGTATGGTCATCTTGCCTGAGATCCCGCAAGGAAGAAGAACGAGTCCATGAAGAAGACAAACAGACATAGTCGAACGAACCTCACAACTCCGGAATGGAACCGAAGCTAACAAGAGAAGCAATTCGGAAAGAAGCAAACAACATAGTAAACAACCACCACATAAACATGGCATGATGCACAATCAAGTATGATGCATGTCCAGTTTAAAAGTGCATGGCGTGGCAAACTGCACAAACAACACTACAAGTTAAGTGGAGCTCAATATGCATCGGGATGCATATTGACAAAACACCACATTCCATTATTTAGTTTCACTCCCGATTAGGTACTCAACAAAATTAAATGTTGGTTAACATGGCAAGAGGTGAAACATGAGTAGTATACACAGTTAGGCATTTTAAATGAGGCCAGAAACATCAACCAACAAATCCGGTAAAACCCCATATGCATTTAGCAATTTAATGCAGCAACAATGTTAACCATCTTAAATGTTGTTATCATGATGCGGATGACATGTGCAAGTTTTATGAAAATGTTGATAAGAGCATTATGTGAGGCATATGTCATCGTGGCAGAAACGAAAAGGGGTGCCACGACAATGATAACGAAACGGTGCCACGGCAACGTTCCGGTTCAGACAACTCATTGAGACGTCGGTGCAAAAGAAAGTGACGGGAGCATGTCATGCAAGGATGGTGGGGAGCTCCCGATTACCGGGTTCCCACATGTCGGTGGCAAGGCAAAAGAGGGCCAACATGCACCGATAGTTCAGACTCGAGGCAAAACAAGGGTGCATCTCATACAACATGCATTCATTCATTCACGGGCGTCGTCTCGAGGTTATACCTTCAAAGCGTGCAAACATAACGGTTCTCGTTCGATGCAAAGTATAGGAAGTAGACATTCTCGGGACGTTCATAGCGGAAGTAGTCGTACATGGCGACGATAGTTGTACACGGGCCTTCGGCCACGGAAGTAGTCGTACAACGTTTTCCCAGAGGGACTTGACGAATCCGAGTAACTTGGGTTCGACGGTGGTCTATCACATCCATAGTCGCACAAGGTTCCGTAAATGTTCGGGGTCACAGCGAGGAACTCGACGTTTCGGTGCGATGTAGGGGTACATGTCGAAGGTTGTCGTGGTACTTGGTGTAACATAGGTCTCCGGGGTCGTCGGGTACACGTTCACATTGTAGTCGTACACGTCGGTGGTCTTATCCGAACCTCATCAACGTTCGAGATCCACCTTGGCGATCCGAAGGGGTACTTGGCGTTATGGTACTTGGGTCTTCGGACTTGCTGGTCTCGGTTCTTGTGACGGTAGTCGTACTAGTGGGCGGTAGTGGAACTTGGTACATCCAAGGTCTTCGGGCATAATGGTACACATGTCATCGGAGTACTTGGTCTCTCGCGTAACTCCAAGGTTCGTTATGTAAGCATACACATGTCTTTGGTGAAGGTAGCCGTACATGCCCGTAGATGAACTTGCCGGGTCTTTGACATCTTGGTACCTGGCGTCCTTCGACCTTGAGAGAGAAGAAACCGAATCGCGATGGTGCACGATGAGGAGGGTCCTGCAGCAACAGGAGGTCGACGAAGGTGGAAGTGCTACTGGTGTGCGGCGAAGGCAGCGAGGCCATGGAGGCGCAACAGCAAAGCAGGGCTCGCGAGCAGAGGAGGAAGTCACGGCGCTGGTGCAAGGGACCTGGCGAGCTGGTCCACGCAAAGCGGCGAGGAGGCAGGGGCTCGCGACTCGCCCGATGCAGGGGAGCTTGGCGCGAATCCAACGAGGGGCCGGCGGCGCGGATCTGGCGGCGGAGGCGACGAACGGGCGGCGGACATGGCAGGGCTTGAGCTCCTGGTTCCCTAGGAAAACGATGATGAGAGAGCGAGATGAGAGAGGTTCCTGGGAGGAGGACGAAGAGGATGTAGGTCGGCGAGGTCTCTGGCGACCAACTGCTGGTCAGGACGACGAGGGATGGCGAGGGAGCGGTTGCTTGGGCCTCCATGGTGGTGCGGCACGAGGAAGGAGATGCTGGGGCATCGGAGCCAAGCGGCGGCAGGGTTGGCGACGAGGATCCGGGCGAGGACGTCGAGGCAGGCAGCAAAGGCGTGGCACTGGTCGTGGGGGAAGGAGAGGTCGACGCGGGGGATTAGGCGTGATGCGCTACTCCTCTACGTGCTTCTGAAGGCGGCGTAGGAGGGAGATGAGTGGGAGAAGGAGGGGATCGAGGGAGATGGTTCAGTTGGGCCTAGGGTTAAACGGGGGATAGATGGGCCTGCTGGGCCTCGGGGAAGCAGGCCGGCCTGGCTGTTGGCTCTCTCCCCCCCCCCAATTCTTTCCTTTGTTAATTTTTTTGTTTATATAAATAAACAATCAACAAAGGGGAAAACCCAGGGGGTTTTGGTTAGGTATATGAGATATATAAATATATATCTGGAACCCTGGATTTATGTAGGGTTTGAGTAAATTGCTCTGGCATTTTTAGAAGGTAGAAAAATAATTAGAGTTTGAATTATTCTCAAACTTCAATAATTTTTGAACCTGACCAAAACAACTTCGAACGGGATGAAATCTGACAGAGAGGGTGTAGGAAAGAGGCAAGATTTTTAGGGAAAAGCTGAAAATTAAAGGAGGAAGAATAAAGTCACTTGCAAAGACATGAAAAAAAGAAGGAAGTGAGTGGTGATGATGCATGGGTGTGGCTTGCGAGAGAGATGACAAGGAAATATATGAAGTTGAGTCGGATAAAAGAAGAGTTGAAGAGTAGTGCAATTTTGTTATGGGCGATTCCAAGTTAATGGAATATTTATAATAGCTCCCTAAAATAGTAGGAGACTTTCATATGCTATAAAGAGAATTTCACCATGTGAACTCCCTCGATTTAAATGGATCAAATATCCATGCCATTTATTTAGTTGAGTAGAGGTGCAAAGGTTAATGACATGATGGCATGATGACATGATGCAATGCACATGATGCAAAGATGAATGCAACAGACAAAACAAATCACAGAACGAATCTCAGAAACCCTGGAAGGCATCTGAAGCTCCGGTCTTGGGGCGTCACAAAAGTATCGCTCTAGCTTGGGGGAGGCTTAAGTCAATGTTATATTCATGCCCAAATCATGAGCTCTCAAGAGAAATTATTATTCAGAACTTTTATGCTCAACTTTCTCGTAATGATCAAACCATGCTTGATACTTCTTGTGCTGGTTCTTTTATGAAGAAGACTATTGAATTCTGGTGGGATCTTTTGGAAAGAATTAAACGCAACTCTGAAGATAGGGAACTCGATAAAGGTAAAGAGTGAGGTATTAAACTTAAGTACGACTGTGTTAAATCTTTTATGGATACCGATGCTTTTCAAAAGTTTAGCACTAAATATGGACTTGGCTCTGAGATAGTAGCTTCCTTTTGTGAATCATTTGTTAATCATATTGAACTCCCTAAAGAGAAGTGGTTTAAATATCACCCACCTATTAAATAAGAAACTAAAGAACTGGTACCAGTTAAAGAAGAAACTATACTTTATAATATAGATCTACTTCTTCCTACTGCTTATATAGACAAACCTCCTTTCCCTGTTGGGATAAAGGAATACTAAAGTTTCATCTATGGTTAACGAAAGCTACATTAGAACACCTAAACCTGATGAAAAAATTAATGTAGAACCTAGTATTGCTATGGTTAAAGATATCTTGGAAGAAGATATGGATGGGCATGTTATTTACTTCTATGAAGAAGCTGCTAGAATTGCCAAACCTGATAAGAAAGATAAGCATAGACCTGTTGTTGGCATGCCTGTCATCTCAGTTAAAATAGGAGATCATTGTTATCATGGTTTATGTGACATAGGTGCTAGTTTGAGTGCTATTCCTTATACCTTATATCAAGAAATTATGAATTACATAGCACCCGCAGAGATAGAAGAAATAGATGTTACTATTAAACTTGCTAATAGAGACACAATATCACCAATTGGGATTGTTAGAGATGTTGAAGTCTTGTATGGGAAAATAAAATACCCTACAAATTTTCTTGTTCTTGGTTCCCCACAAGATAACTTTTGTCCCATTATATTTGGTAGACCTTTCTTGAACACCGTTAATGCTAAGATAGATTGTGAGAAACAAACTATCGGTGTTAGTTTTGGTAATGAGTATCATGAGTTTAATTTTTCCAAGTTTAGTAGAAATCTTCATGAAAAAGAATTTCCTAGTAAGGATGAATTAATTGGTATTGCTTCTATTACTGTACCACCTACTGATTCTTTAGAACAATATTTGCTAGACCATGAAAATGACTTTTATATGCATGAAAGAAATGAAATAGATAGAAATTTTTTCGACCAACGTCCTCTGCTTAAACACAATTTGCCTATTGAAACTCTAGGAGGTCCTCCTCCACCTAAAGGTGATCCTGTGTTTGAATTAAAACAATTGCCAGACACTTCGAAATATGACTATCTTGATGCAAACAAGATATATCATGTTATTATTAGTGCTAACCTTTCAGAACATCAAGAAGAAAGATTATTGAAAGTTCTAAGGAAGCATCGAGCTGCTATTGGATATACTCTTGATGATTCTATGTAACATCCCAAATTTTTTATTTGGAATGTTATACAATATATCATCATTGCATATCATACTTTATTGCATTTTGGTTGATCCTAGAAATTTCACGCAACTCAAGGACCCCCGGAGAGAGTTGGGGATTTCGTTATTTTCAGATTTGAGTTTTCTCAAATTTTGAAAATAGGATCATTTGATTTTATTTATTTTATATTCAATTATTTCTATTATAAAAATATGAGAGAGGGAATAAAATGACTTTCCCAAAATAAGGAAATATTGAGGATTTGAATTTAGGAAAAATGCGCGTTTTTCAGAATTGCATTTAGGCCCCAAATAAATGTTCATCCTGTGCGGCTTGATTTTAGAAGCCGGGGAAAATTTATTTCGGGAATTTTGGAGTCCGATTAGTATTCCTTTTGTTTTTTTCTGAGCATGATTATTTAAAAAAAACGTGAACCAACCTACGGGCCGTATCCGGCCAGGACTCCCTGGCCGGGGCTTTATATAGCTCGCCCCGGAGGGCCCGAGCAGCCCAAGCCGCTGCCCCAACCCTAACCGTAGGCCGCGCCGCCCGCTGCAGCCGCCGCCGCCGCCCGCCACCGCCGGAGCTCGCCGCCGCGCGCCCGTTTTTTTAGAAAACCGTTGGTTTTCACCGGGTTTTTTCGGTTTTTTTAGATTCGTTTTTTTAGATAGATCGGTTTTTTCTTCAGTTTAGTTATTTAGCGAGCGTTCGCTCGTTCATTCGTTTTAACGAACGTGTTCATCGTTTAGATCCAGATAACGAACGTTCGTTCGTTAATCTGTTCGTTGTTTTTCTTTTTCTCGGATTAAATCCGCGATTTTTCTGATCGTGATTCCCGATCCGATTTTCGTTCTAGTATAACTTTTTGCTCGTTTATCGGAATCAGGCGATTCAAGCGCCTGGAGTTTCGTCTTGAAACCCTCTTTCCGTTTAACCAACTCAAACAAGTTTTTGCCTCTGTAAAATTTGACCTAGATCTAGATTAGTAAACGAAGCTTGTTTCTTTTGTCGTTTGTCTTTCGTTGCTTCGTTCGATTTAATTCTTTTTGCCAACCGGAGTTCTTAAGTTGAACTTTCTAGTTAGATCTCTTATTTGAGTTTTACCTGTGCATTAGTTGAGTACTTATTGTATGCTTGTTTGTTTGCGATAGAGTACCCGGAGTGCGCCGCTTGCTACTTCGAATCACTAGGTTTTGCAGAACATCAGCAAGGCAAGTAACCCTTTGATCATACTTCCTATTACCCAGTTTTTATTGAATTAGGTCAATCCTCACACATTGCATGATTAGGATCTAACTAAATTGTGGGTTTGGGAAGTAGATGAGGTAGTACCTATTACCTGTTATTATCAAACCTTTGGGAGTTACTTCTATGTTTGCTTATTATGCCATGCTATGCTAGTAGACGTGGATTGGGTGAGTGTATCCATGACAGATGTGAGATTGTTAAATTAATGGTTTATCTAAGGTGGAAACTTAAATACACATCTGGGTGGATTGAGGCACCTGGGTATTCCAGCGATTGCCTGTTTTTCTTTTGGACTGCCACCCAGGCTCAAAGGGATCATGAGATTATTCATACTAGAAACTTCTATGTGCAGCCACAAGCTACTATGGGCTCTAGCATAGTTGACTAGGTTGTGCAAACTCTTAAAGTGGTAGACTAGCAGATGTAGGGAAAGTAGGTGTAACGGTCTACACGATTGTAAGGTGCTAGCGCTTCTGAAAGACTATGTTTCGGTCATCCGTTTCTCAAACACCATGTAGTGCGAGAATCCCAACGGAGGCGATCGAGTCTTCTGGGGAAAAGTGCGCAAACCTCTACAGAATGTATAAAATAATCATGGTTAGCCGTGTCCCCGGTTATGGACATCTTGAGTATCTAGTACTCGGATTATCATGTGAATCTCGTCATGTTACTCTAATTAATTTTGTTGGGTTTTAATGATGATGCTTAATTGGGATTGAGAGGGTGTCTACACTCTCAATGTTTAACAACCACCATGTTAGTTAAATAAAATGTATTCCTTTGCAGTAGGGAAAAATTGGCTTTACGCAAAACTGTAACCATAGAGCTTTCCACCAGCCAAATATGCATGTAGTATAGACTTATTCCTTCATTGCTCTCTATGTGTTACATTGCTAGCATATTCCATGTGTTGACCCATTTCAGGCTGCAACATTCATGTTGCAGACTTTTCAGACGACGAGTAAGGTGCCTTTAGGTCATGGTTCTATACTCAGTCATGCCGTTGGAGTTGATGAACTCACTTATCTTCCAAGCCTTCCGTTGTTATCGTATTTAGATGGCCTTAAGCCATATTTATTGTAATAAGCTCTCTTTTGAGACACTCGATGTAATAAGTGTGTGATTACTAATCTGTTATAAATCCTTCAAGTATTGTGTGGTGTCAGCATTACTAATCCAGGAATGACACCGGAGCACAGAGATTGGACCGTTTGAGGTCTCGTCGCTACAAGATGGTATTAGATCACACGCTGACTGTAGGACACGACCACTAAGCTAAAGCCCTAGATCACTACTCACTCTTCTCATTTTGACTCCTCATCTTTTCTACTCTTTTAGGATGGCGGATGCAAGGAACAAGTTCACACAACGGGATGAAGATACACCCTTTGGGCGTCACTTGAAGGAAGTCACTAGATATCTGAACATAGGAGTACCAAGCTTCACCGGAACCTACAATGCCACTTTATCGGAAGAAGAGCGCTGGATGATTCAAGTTCAAGTTCCAGGAAGGACGTTCATGCCAGTCACTGAGCCCATAGAGTTTTCCTTTGATGCACCAACCTGGAGTCTAGGATAGACCATGGCAGCTCACATCGCCATGGGACGTATTGGAGAAGTTTACCGTGATGACCTCGAGGATACTATCTACCAGATTTGTGGGCGCCGAGATGAGCACTGGGAGATGATCAGCACCAGGAAGGATAGATCGATTGCAGCTTTTATCCAGGAGTTAAACCAGCACATTCGATGTCAGGAGAACCAGATGTGTGCCTACATGATAGATCTGAAGAAGGCGAGGACAAGAATCAAGGAACTGGAGGAAGAACTCAAGGCTACACGTGAAGATTATGAAGAGGAAATCGAAGTACCGGTGGATAAGAATGCAGACCTAACAATAAAGCTAACAATATTCATGGGAGGCCCTACACTAGTAGAAGAAGACGAAGAACCCAAGGAGATTCGCCCGGAATACTACATTATCATCGACGACACCGACTCGGATCCAGATGATAGCGATGATGACTATGTTGATGAAGCTGGAGCAGATATCATGGAGTCTGCAGCCGAAGAATATTTCTAGTAGACCATCCCAACATTAGTAGTAGTCCACCATGTACATATAGTAGTCCGATCACTTTTGCGATAGTTAGATCAATTGTATGCCTTTGTTTGATTGAATGTAGTGAATTGTTTGCTTTTGCCTCATGTGCATATGGGTAGTGTTTTGTCTCTAGACCCCTCTCTATTCTTAAATCTCATCTTTTCTAAACCCTCAGATGCCTCCGAGATGTGACCCCGGATTTACCTTCCCACCGGAGCTCACTTAGTTGATCCAGTAGAAGAACACATTGATGCAGTTGCTAGTCTAGAATCAGAATCAGGGGAACAACAACAACAACCCACCACCACCACCACCTGTTGATCACTTAGCCTGTTTTCTTAGGCTGAATCCGCCGGTGTTTTCCAGTAGCATCGAGCCTATAGTAGCAGATGATTGGCTCCGCAAGACAGCAAGGGAGCTGACCACGGCATGATGCACAGATGCAGAAAAGGTGAAGTTTGCCGCACATCAGCTTGAAGGACCCACAGCATCATGGTGGGAGAATTTCACCGCCACTTTCCCTATCGACACTATCACATGGGACCAGTTCCGGCAGGCTTTTCGTACTACCCATGTTTCAGCAGGAGCTATGGCCATGAAGAAGCGTGAGTTTCGCAACTTACGCCAAGGAGGACGGATAGTTGGCCAGTATGTGGAGGACTTTAGTAAGCTAGCACGTTATGCTCCAGATGACGTTGCTACGGATGTAGCTAAGCAGGAGAAGTTTCTAGAAGGACTGAATGATGAGTTGAGCATGCAGTTGATGGTAGCAACCTTCAACAACTACCAGGAGTTGGTAGATCGTGCTCTCATGATTGAAGGGAAGAAGCAGCAGATTGAGAATCGCAAGAGGAAGTATGGCCAAGGAAAGTACAATTCAGGAGCTCAGTAGAAGCCACGTTTTACCCCTAGACCAGGAGGACATTTTCAGCATACCCATGGAGAAGGTAGCTCGCACAATCATAATGGCACCAAGAATGGTAATGGGAATGGAGGAAGCAACGGCCAGAACCGTACCAACCCATCAAACCTAGCCAAGAGAGACCTGAGCCAAGTCACTTGTTTTAAGTGCCAGAAGACCGGACATTATGCCAATGAATGTCCTGAATCTCAGAATGGAAATGGCAATGGAAGCTCCGGGAAGAAGCCGAACCCTTTTAATAGGGGACAAGTGAACCATGTAAACGTGGAGGATGTTGAAGCCCAGCCCGATGCAGTAATAGGTAAGTTTTTGGTTAAGTCATTTACTACACTCGTTCTTTTCGATACTGGTGCATCGCATTCATACATATCAAGGGGATTCGTGGATAAGTATAACCTGCCCACCAAAGATCTTAGAACACCTATGTTAGTAAGCTCACCAGGAGCGGAGTATATGGCTAGTAAGGGATGTTTTCAAGTGCCATTGAGTATAGGTAGGCATGTGTTTCCCTCGGATTTGATCATTTTGGAATCACAAGGTTTGGATGTAATTCTGGGTATGGATTGGCTGTCGATGTATGGAGGAAACATCGATTGCGCCAGTAAGTCAATTTTGCTTACCACCCCAGAAGGGAGAAGGATCAAGTATGTGTCCCGGCATGTGCCTAAAGGGACTTAAGTAAATTTGTTAACAGGAGTTGTGCAGGAGGAAGTACCAGTAGTGAAGGATTTCCATGATGTATTTCCAGAAGAGTTGCCAGGCATGCCACCGGATAGAGATATTGAGTTTTTGATTGAGCTTTTGCCAGGCACAGGGCCAATATCTAAGAGACCATATAGGATGCCCGCAAAGGATTTGGAAGAGATTAAGAAGCAGATTAAGGAGTTACTGGATAAAGGATATATCTGCCCAAGTTCTTCGCCTTGGGGATCGCCAGTACTTCTAGTGAAGAAGAAGGATGGATCATTAAGGATGGTTGTTGATTATCGAGGATTGATTGAAGTAACCATCAAGAACAAGTACCCACTACCGATGATCAATGATCTGTTTGATCGATTGCAAGGAGCTAAGGTATTTTCCAAGATCGATCTGCGATCAGGATACCATCAGTTGAAGATTCGAGAACAGGATATACCTAAGACGGCTTTTACCACAAGGTATGGGTTGTACGAGTATACCATTATGTCATTTGGTCTGACTAACGCACCTGCACATTTTATGAACATGATGAACAAAGTATTTATGGAGTTTTTGGATAAGTTCGTCGTAGTGTTCATTGACGATATCCTGGTTTACTCGAAGAATGAAGAGGAGCATAAGGAGCATTTGCGTTTGGTACTTGGTAAACTCAGAGAACATCGGTTATATGCCAAGTTTAGCAAATGTGAGTTTTGGTTGAAGGAAGTTGGATTTCTCAGACACGTTATATCCGGAGAAGGTATATCCCACCAAGGTTGACACTGTGACAAATTGGGAAGCACCAACAACAGTTGGAGAGATCCGGAGTTTTCTTGGACTTGCAGGATACTACTGGAGATTCACTGAAAATTTCTCGAAGATTGCGAAGCCTATGACGGAGTTGTTGAAGAAGGATACCAAGTTCATATGGACCGAGGAATGTGAGGCCAGTTTCCAGGAGTTGAAGAAACGTTTGGTTATATCACCAGTGTTGATTTTGCCAGATCAGAACAAGGATTATTAGGTGTATTGCGACGCTTCACGTCGAGGAAGCTCTCTTTTGAGACACTCGATGTAATAAGTGTGTGATTGCTACTCTGTTATAAATCCTTCAAGTACTGTGTGGTGTCAGCATTACTGATCCGGGGATGACACCGGAGCACAGAGATTGGACCGTCTGAGGTCTGGTCGCTACATTCTAAGGGCATTAGTCCCACTCTATGTCAGCACAAAATTAATATGGAACCTGATGCTAAACCCGTTGTTGATCATCAACGTCGGTTAAATCCGAAGATGAAAGAAGTGGTTAGAACGGAAGTATTAAAACTTCTGGAAGCTGGTATAGTCTATCCCATAGCTGATAGTAGATGGGTAAGTCATGTTCATTGTTTCCCTAAGAAAGGAGGTATAACTGTTGTTCCTAATGACAAGAATGAACTTATTCCACAAAGAATTGTTACAGGCTATAGAATGGTAATAGATTTTAGAAAATTAAACAAAGCAACTAGAACAGATCATTACCCTTTACCTTTTATTGATCAAATGCTTGAAAGATTATCTAAGCACACACACTTTTGCTTCCTTGATGGATATTCTAGCTTTTCACAAATACCTTTTTCACAACCTAATCAAGAAAAGACCACTTTTACTTGTCCCTTTGTAACCTATGCTTATAGACGTATGCCTTTTGGTTTATGTAATGCACCTGCTACATTTCAAAGATGAACGACTGCTATATTATCTTACTTTTGTGAAAAGATTGTTGTGGTTTTCATGGATGACTTTTCTGTTTATGGGAAGTCTTTTGATGATTGTTGAAGCAACCTTGATCGAGTTTTGCAGAGATGTGAACAAACAAATCTTGTCTTAATTGGGAGAAGTGCCACTTTATGGTTAATGAAGGCATTGTCTTGGGTCATAAAATTTCTGAAAGAGGTGTTGAAGAGGATCAAGCTAAGTTTGATGCAATTGAGATAATGCCATGTCCTAACGATATAAGATGTATTCATAGTTTATTAGGTCATGCTAGTTTCTATAGGAGATTTATCAAAGACTTTTAAAAAAATCTAGGTCTCTCACTAATCTCTTGCAGAAGGATATTAATTTTTGTTTATGATGATTGTTTAGAAGCCTTTGAAACGCTTAAGAAAGCTTTAATTTCTACACCTATTGTCCAACCACCTGACTGGAACTTGCCTTTTTGAAATTATGTGTGATGCTAGTTATTATGCTGTTGGTGATGTTCTAGGACAAAGAGTTGATAAGAAATTGAGTGTTATTCATTATGCTAGTAAAAATCTAGACAGTGCTCCACGAAAGTGTGCTACTACTGAAAAAGAATGCTTAGCAGTGGTGTTTGCTTGTGATAAATTTAGACCTTATATTGTTGATTCCAAAGTAATTGTTCACACCGATCATGCTGCTATTAAATATCTTATGGAAAAGAAAGATGCTAAACCTAGACTTATTCAATAGGTTCTCTTGTTACAAGAATTTGATTTACATATCATTGATAGAAAAGGAGCTGAGAATCCCGTAGCTAATAATTTATCTAGGCTTGAAAATGTGCATGATGACCCACTACCTATTGATGATATTTTTCCTGATGAGCAGTTAGCTGCAATAAATGTTGCTCATAGTACTCCTTGGTATGCTGATTGTGCTAATTACATTGTTGCTCAATATTTACCACCTAGCTTTACATACCAACAAAAGAAAATTTTCTTCTATGATTTAAGACATTACTTTTGGGATGACCCATATATTTATAAAGGAGTAGATGGTATTATTAGACATTGTGTACTTGAGCATGAACTGGACAAATCCCATGGAAATGTCACTCCGAGGCTTATGGAGGGCATCATGCTGGAGATAGAAATGCTCACAAGCTATTCCAATCTGGATTTTATTGGCCTACTCTATTCAAGGATGCTCGTAAGTTCATCTTATCTTGTGATGAATGTCAAAGAATAGGTAATATCGGTAAGCGTCAAGAAATGCCTAAGAATTATTCACTTGTTGTTGAACCATTTGATGTTTGGGGATTTGATTACATGGGACCTTTTCCTTCCTCTAATGGGTATACACATATTTTTTTTGATGTTGATTATATTACTAAATGGGTAGAAGCTATTCCACCCAGTAGTGCTGATCACAATGCCTCTATTAAAATGCTTAAGGAAGTTATTTTCCCAAGGTTTGGAGTCCCTAGATATTTAATGACTGATGGTGGTTCACACTTTATTCATGGTGCTTTCCGTAAAATGCTTGCCAAGTATGATGTTAACCATGGAATTGTATCACCCTATCATCCTCAGTCTAGTGGTCAAGTTGAACTTAGAAATAGATAAATAAAATAAATTTTTCAAAAGACTGTCAATAGGTCTAGGAAGAATTGGTCTAAGAAATTAGATGATGCACTTTGGGCTTATAGAATAGCATATAAAAATCCTATGGGTATGTCTCCTTATAAAATGGTTTATGGAAAAGCTTGTCATTTTCCTCTTGAGTTAGAATCTAAAGCATTTTGGGCAATCAAATAACTCAATTATGACTTCAAACTTGCTGGTGAAAATAGGTTATTTGATATTGGCTCTGTAGATGAATGGGGAACCCAAGCTTATGAAAATGCAAAATTATTTAAAGAAAAAGTTAAAAGATGGCATGACAAAAGAATTCAAAAGCGTGAGTTTAAAGTAGGAGAATATGTTCTTTTGTACAACTCTCATTTTAGATTCTTTGCAGGAAAACGCCTCTCAAAATCGGAAGGCCCATATGTCATCGAGGAGGTTTACCGATCTGGAGCCATCAAAATAAATAATTCCGAAGGTACTAACCCGAAGGTGGTCAATGGGCAACGAATAAAACATTATATCTTAGGTACGCCTATTAATGTTGAAAGTAATATTATCCAAACTATGACACCCAAAGAACACATAAAAGAGTCCTTCTGGAACACCCCAGAATCGTGAAAATAAGGATGTATGTGATACGGTAAGTAAACGGACTTCGAAAATCCGCAAAAATATTTTTTACCAGTTTTGGAATATTTAAGAATTTTGGAAATAAAGAAACTTCCAGGAAGCGTCCCCTGGTGGGCACAAGACACGCCCAGGTGGGTTGTGCCCACCTGGGACACCTTCTGTACTCCGTTTTTCTACCATATGCTTGTCCTCCAAGATAAAAAAATCTATATATACTTCCTGAACCTGTTGATCACCGTATCACGGAGAAATCCCATGTTCTCTTTTCTTGCTGTTTTCTGTTAGATCTGTCGGGTCAGGCATCATGTCTTCTTCTTCCTCAAACAATGTGGAAGAGGATGCTTGGTTGATAAAGATCGAGCTGAAAGAGAATAGCCCGTGGAAGTCGTCGAAGGATATGAGAGCAAGGAGGTTACCATATATCAGCCTCTGGTCTTCGAACAAGTGCTACCAACTAAGGAGGAAGAGGAAGATATCCTTAAACCTTACCTCACTCATCTTACTCCTTGTAAAGCCCTCGATGCGGCTATAGCTCCCACGTGTCGAGGCACGACTTAGAGACATAATCGCATTGAAGGCATATGTCGAAAGTGAGGTAATCTTCACACAACCCATGTAATACATAAGGGAAAGAGATACATAGTTGGCTTACAATCGCCACTTCACACAATTACATAAATAAACATTACACCAATCAAATACACTCATGGTCTGACTATGGAACCAAAATAAAGGAAGAACCCCAACTGCGACAAAAGGTCCCCGATCGACCCCAACTGGGCTCCACTACTGATCAACTAGAGGGAAACAACACAAAGGACAAGATCTTCATCGAGCTCCTTCTGAGCTTGGTTGCGTCATTTGCACGGACTCATCGGCACCTGCAAACTGGTTTTGGAAGTATCTGTGAGCCACGGGGACTCAGCAATCTCGCACCCTCGCGATCAAGACTATTTAAGCTTATGGGTAAGGTAAAGGTAATATGTGGAGCTGCAGCAAGTGACTAGCATATATGGTGGCTAACCTGTTCGCAAAAGAGAGCGAGAAGAGACAGCAAAGCACGATCGAGAAACTATGATCAAGAAGTGATCCTAGAACAACCTACGTCAAGCATAACTCCAACACCGTGTTCACTTCCCGGACTCCGCCGGAAAGAGACCATCACGGTTACACACGCAGTTGACTCATTTTAATTAAGGTCAAGTTTAGGTTTTCTACAACCGGACATTAAAAAATTCCCATCTGCCCATAACCGCGGGCACGGCTTTTGAAAGTTCAAATCCCTGCAGGGGTGTCCCAACTTAGCCCATGACAAGCTCTCACGGTCAACGAAGGAATAGACCTCCACCCGAGACATTCCAATCAGACTCGGTATCCCGGTACGACAAGACATTTCGACAGGGTAAAACTAAACCAGCAACACCGCCCGAATGTGCCGACAAATCCCGATAGGAGCTGCACATATCTCTTTCTCAAGGCACACTCAGATTGTCCTAGGTACGGGTAGGCCAGCCCAGAGTTGCCCCTGGTGGCCACCGGTAGCTGACAGGTTGGACCAACACTCAGAGGAGCACTGGCCCGGGGGGGTTAAAATAATGATGACCCTTGAGCCGGCCGACTCAAGGGAAAGAAAACGGCTAGGTGGCGAATGGTAAAACCAATGTTGGGCATTACTGGAAGAGCTTACTTAAGGCGAACTGTCAAGGGGTTCCCATTATAGCCCAACCACGTAAGGGACGCAAAATCCGGGAACATAACACCGATATGACGGAAACTAGGGCGGCAACAGTGGAACAAAACACTAGGCATAAGGCCGAGCCCTCCACCCTTTACCAAGTATATAGATGCATTAATTAAATAAGATATATAGTGATATCCCAACAAGTAAACATGGTCCAACAAAGAACAACATCTGCATGTTCCAACAAGGAACAAACTTCAATCTTCACCTGCAACTAACAACGCTATTAGAGGGGCTGAGCGAAGCGGTAACATAGCCAATCAACGGTTTGCTAGGACAAGGTGGGTTAGAGGCTTGGTTCGACAATATGGGAGGCATGATAAGCAAGTGGTGGGTATCGCAGCATAGGCATAGCAAAAGAGCGAGCAACTAAGCAAGCAAAGATAGAAGTGATTTCGAGGGTATGATCATCTTGCCTGAAATCCCGCAAGGAAGAAGAACGCGTCCATGACGAAGACAAACAGACGACGTTGAACGGATCCTCACAAACGCGACGTTATCGGAACCAACCCGAAGAAGCAACACCGGAAAGAAGCAAACAATCATGGTAAACAACCACCACATAATCATGGCATGATGCACAACCAAGTATGATGCATGTCCGGTTTAAATATGCATGGCATGGCAAAGTGCACAAACAATCCTACAAATTAAGTGGAGCTCATTATGCAACTTCATTGCATATTGACGAAACACCACATTCAAGTTATTTAGTTCGATCTCGTTTATGTACCCAACAATATTAAATGTTGATTAACATGGCAAGAGGGTGAAGCAAAGTAAAACTAGCTATCTAGTCAAGGTTAAATGAGGCCGGAAGCAACGAACAACAATTCCGGAAACTCCTCATGAGCATATTATAGATTTGGTACTGTTCTCCCTAAACACAATTTTAGGGTTGTTAAACATGCAAAGTAAGGCCACCATGATAAACTAGGCAAAATTCTACCCCAATTACATATAAAGTTTATTAAATTCAGAGTTACGGTTATTTAGTTATGAAATAAATCATTTTAGCATGGTATAGGAGAAAATTTAAGCAAACAACATTTTTAACATTTTTAACATGGATGAAAGTTGCATATTATTAATCTACACAAAATTCTGAGCAAGTTTCATATATAAAACATTTTAATCCGATGCACGGTTAGTGAGTTATTAAATGCATGAACTAGGGGGACTATTCTGCAAAAACGGCAAACTCTGGATAAATAGGAAAATCCCAGGCGCTGAAAAAAAAACATGACATGGGCCGAAACTGTTGGGCCAGATGCACAGGAGACTGGGGGGAGGGGCTGCTCACCCACGGGCCATGGCCCAGGTCAGGGGAGAGGCAGGCCGAGGCGGATGGGCCGGCGCTGGGGCCCCTGAGCGTGAGGGGAGACGCCCACGAGCGGGCCGTCATTCTCCTCCTGCCGAGGGACATCGCCGGAGCTACGGGAGTGGACGGTGGCGGCGCCAGTCGCCGGAAGGAGGCCAGGACGGCGGAAATGGTCGGATCCGGCGCGGGGGATCCAGATCTGGTCGGCGGCTTGCTGCAAGGGAGAGAGAGGGACGGTGAAGAGAGGAAAAGAGAGAAGAAGAGAGAGAAGGAAACAAGGAGGAGCACAGGGTCGACCTGAGGTCGCCGGCGGCGTCTCCTGTCTCCGGACAGGCGCGGCGAAGGGCACAACGATGGGTGGCGGGGTGGAGGAAGAAGGTGAGGCAGGAGGGTCCGGGGCGGCGACGTGGTGGCGGGGCGTTCTGGGGAGGCGGCGGCGAAGTCCGGCGAGCGATGTGCTCGTCAGCGGCGGGGCGAAGGGCGGCGGTGCGGGAGCTCGGTGGCGAACGCGGCTACGAGGAAAGGCAGGCGGGGCGCGGGCGACTCGGGCCTGGGGAGGGCCGGATCTGGGCTCCTCCGGGCCCCGACGAAGTGGGGCGCGGGGAGGACATGTGGCGCGCGCGGGTTGGATGCGGGAGGCGGCGGCGATGACGTGGCGGCCTCTCATTGGACGGGCGACGTGGCTGGATGGGGTGGAAATGTCCGGCCGTCCAGGGGACGTGTCCAGCGGCGCAAGGAGGACGAAGATAGGGTTAGATCTGCGCGAGGATTTCGGAGGGAGACACATATTTATAGGTAAAGGGAGCTAGGAGAGTCCAAATGAGGTGCGGTTTTCGGCCACGCGATCGTGATCGAACGACCGAGATGATGGAGAGGTCTTAGATGGGTTTTGGGCCAAATTGAAAGGGTGTTGGGCTGCAACACACACGAGGCCTTCTCGGTCCCTCGGTTAACCGTTGGAGTATCAAACGAAGTCCAAATGGTACGAAACTTGACAGGCGGTCTACCGGTGGTAAACCAAGGCCGCTTGGCAAGTCTCGGTCCAATCCGGAAATGTTTAACCCCCACACAAGAAAGAAAGGTAGAAATGACCACCGGAGGAGAACGAAGCGTCGGAATGCAAAACGGACAACGGGGAAAAAGCTCGGAAGCATGAGACGAACACGTATGCAAATGAAATGCGCATGATGACATGATATGCAATGCATGGCACGCAAGCAATGACAAGGAAAAAACAGTGAATAACTGAGCGACACCTGGCACATCGGTCTCGGGGCGTTACAACACTCCACCACTACGAGAGGATCTCGTCCCGAGATCTAGAATGGCACCGGAGGGAAAACGAAAGGGAAAGAGAAGCGGTAAAACTAAGTTGCTTCTTTGACCAATGAGTGAAACCAAAGAACCTTGCTAGGTTGAACAAATTCGAGAAAAGAATACAACGAAGGAGAACAAAGTCGAAAGCACTCCGTTAGAAAAGGGGGACAACGAGCATTGCGAAACCTTGAGGTTGAAGGGAAGATATACATAGAAAAAACACTCCGGTTAAAGAAGGGGATCAAGGAAGACCAAATTCGGGCAGCGCTCCGGTTGAAACGGAAGGCAAAAACTTGATAAAATGAAAAGAACTTGAGCAAAAGGGCACGGCACTCTGGTTTAATGGATAGACATGAAAAAACACGATCCTGACAAAGCAAGAAGATGGGTTGAAGAGAGCAACATCATAAAGCCTCCAGAACAAAAGAATAGAAGATAGATAATTGAAATAAGAGAATTGAGAAGAAAATGCCAATTTCTGCCACAAAAGAGTTTGAAAAGGCATCTTTAGGAGAAAGGTCGAACGGAGTTGTTGGAAAACTAACAACGAAAAGGATAAGTTTGATATGGTCTTATGGAATACATCTCGAATTATGAGGTGACAACCTGCCACTCACGGAAAAGAATTGGATTGATATGAACAAATTTACGAGAAAGGTATGTCGCACCGGAAAGGACAAATGAAGAGCTTGGATCATTTATGAGCACCATAATAGCAACAAACCTTAGAGAAGGCTTTAGGTGAAATATAACCCAAGATAATTCCAACGAAGAGGTTGATGGATTTAAAATATCTCGTTCATGACAACATGTGAATCATGAAACATGAATTCAAATTATCAAGAATGACATAATACCACCTCCAATGATACGAAAGAAAGAATTGCACTCTGGATTACCATACGAAGAAAGCTTGAGCTTCTTAGAAAAGAATGTCGAAGAACACTTCGAGAATGAATTAAATCCCTGATGAAACATCATGTAGAACCTTCATTAAGAACTCCGGTAATAAAAGAATTATCCAAAATAATTGAATGATGAAAAGAATAAGATTGAAGCCTCGCAATGATTTAGATAGAGATCTCCGTGATAATATAATTGAAAGAGGTTGGACTCCGGGAAAAGAGAAGATGAAACAAATGAAACCGAGAGTTTGAAGGGCCTCCGGAATAAGAAATAATCATTAGGATGAAACAAGAATAAGAATTACATTATACGTATCCTTCACCAATTTAAATTGATGACAAACAACGGATTGCAAACAACTTATTCCTGTTGGAAGGATTAAGAGAGATATAGCGCAAACTTGGGAAGGTCTTCTATGAACCACCGGTAGGATTGACAACGAATAAATTGATAAGGAAGAGAACTCTTGAACGAACCACCGTTAGAATTAAAATAAACGAAGTAAAGGGATGAATCACTGGTTAGAATTAGCAAATGAATGAAGAAGCTTGAGAGAATTTAGATACAAGAGAACAAAGAGATCACGAGCTGATTGAAGATCACTAGAACGAAGGACCGGTAAGATTTGGGGAACGAGAGATGAAAGCTGAGAATGAATAAACCTGAATTGATGGACTCCGGATAACAAACTGAGAAGACTCTTGAATTACTACGGATAGGTGAAAAGAATTCTCACAATCAAACAATTATGAGAGGATGGCCTCGAATTAGAACCACGAATCTCTGTGAGAACGGAACAAGATTGAGAGAGAAACTCTTCTTCGTCTTCAAAAATCCGAGAATGATGACAAGAAACACCACTAAGAATTATTTAGACACTCTGGAAGAATCAAACGAAGAGGTTGAGCCAACGATGAAAAGAATTGTGAAAGATCTAGGAGAAAAGCATTTGACTGATGATAATTCATTCTTACGTCAAACTTCAAAAAAGAATTTGATGATAGCTCCGGGGAGATTAGAAGAGTCAGGTAAGATCCTGGGAAAAGACCTGTGGGTTAGGGCCCACTCAAAAGTTACACCATTGAAATGATTTACTTGAAAAGAGATATTGCACCGGTAGAATTAAAAGGCTTGAATGAGATAAACATCCTCAAAATAGGATTAACGGATCTTGAATGACAAGACGATCCTTCTGAGATATCTTCAGCACTCCGGAACAATTGAATAGCGAGAGGTGAATGATTAAGAATTGCACCAGCATGAGAAAACATTGAAACGAGGAAAATGATATGATCAACAAAGCTTGACTTGAAACCACCGGGGAAGAAAACGAGTGACGAACTTGAAACTCCATAAGCATCTTCATGACAATCACCGGATACGAACATGAAGGAAAAGAATGGAGAGACTTCCATCGATAAAATGATACTTGATTGAGAAATCTGAGTCCTTGAAGAAAAAGGATGGGAGGGTGGGAAAAAACAAGACAATTTGGAATGGATGAAACGAACACCGTTGAGAAGAACTGATACTTGATCTTGCGGTTGTTGAAATGACCGGATCCACTTGAAGAGAAACACGCCGGTGAAAAGAAATTGGCATGACAATCTCGATTATCATGAAGGATTGGTATTCACAACGGAGTATGAGAACACCATTTGGGGAAGGTATGGAATCAACACTTGACATTGAAGCAACTCGAATACCACAACTCAAAACAAAACAAAGGATTGGCTTGCGGAATAAGCCGGAACAAACATATGATAGAGATTTCGTCCGAAGTTTTCGTGGTGGGGCCTACACGGGCTCGATCGTACAGCACCATCATGTACAAGGCAGTGCACATGACATACGAAGCATCCCCGAGTCGGCATAGCCAAGGACTCTTTAAGAAACAACGAGACCACTGTAAAACCGACCGTGAATAGGCGGAACACTAGACATCGAACCCCAATTTCATATCATACATCTGTCGAAAAGATATCCTAAGAGCTACTAGAATTCCCACCTATGAAACTCCCGAACCTTTCCGGTTATGCAATCAGGTGTTGGGGATACAGGGGAAGCATAATATCTCACCCAAACTAGCAAATCCTACATCCAGCTGTATCCATCCATCAACACATAACCAAGAAACCTTCGGAAATCATCTACCTCAACCTTCGAAAAGCATCCGTTATACAAGTTATGGCGATACTCCCGAACTCCCGCCCCAGTACTGGGTGGCGTCGAGGTTATCTCACCAACGAACTGTATAAAAGAGATTTTCGATGTCGTCATACTAAACTCAGGTATTCCAGAACTGCAACGATAAAATTATGACGACAACACCTCAGAGCTCAACTCCCCGGGACACTTCCACTAAACCCCTGACAGGAGGCACCAAGACAATGTTCTCATCATAAAACCATCAGAACGATTCCAAGATACCCGCGTGATCCTTAAAAATTTTAGTGAAATTTGAGAAGAGAAGAGTCAAAACTCTACGTCAGGATGCCTTACCAGAGCGATGAGGAGACTGGGAAGTAAAAAAGAATTCCTAAACTCTCCGATATATAATTCCTAAATGACTCAAAACATTTTTCTACACACAACTCGGCCGCTAAAAACGATCAAGCAATGGGGCTCCTAAGGTCGGGGAAGGCTCTGATACCAACTTATAACGCCCTCGATGCGACTATAGCTCCCACGTGTCGAGGCACGACTTAGAGACATAATCGCATTGAAGGCATATGTCGCAAGTGAGGTAATCTTCACACAACCCATGTAATACATAAGGGAAAGAGATACATAGTTGGCTTACCATCGCCACTTCACACAATTACATAAATAAACATTACACCAATCAAATACACTCATGGTCCGACTACGGAACCAAAATAAAGGAAGAACCCCAACTGCGAAAAAAGGTCCCCGATCGACCCCAACTGGGCTCCACTACTGATCAACTAGAGCGAAACAACACAAAGGACAAGATCTTCATCGAGCTCCTTCTGAGCTTGGTTGCGTCATCTGCACGGACTCATCGGCACCTGCAAACTGGTTTTGGAAGTATCTGTGAGCCACGGGGACTCAGCAATCTCGCACCCTCGCGATCAAGACTATTTAAGCTTATGGGTAAGGTAAAGGTAATATGTGGACCTGCAGCAAGCGACTAGCATATATGGTGGCTGACCTGTTCGCAAAAGAGAGCGAGAAGAGACGGCAAAGCACGATCGAGAAACTATGATCAAGAAGTGATCCTAGAACAACCTACGTCAAGCATAAGTCCAACACCGTGTTCACTTCCCGGACTCCGCCGAAAAGAGACCATCACGGTTACACACGCAGTTGACTCATTTTAATTAAGGTCAAGTTTAGGTTTTCTACAACCGAACATTAACAAATTCCCATCTGCCCATAACCGCGGGCACGGCTTTCGAAAGTTCAAATCCCTGCAGGGGTGTCCCAACTTAGCCCATGACAAGCTCTCACGGTCAACGAAGGAATAGACCTCCACCCGAGACATTCCGATCAGACTCGGTATCCCGGTACGACAAGACATTTCGACAGGGTAAAACTAAACCAGCAACACCGCCCGAATGTGCCGACAAATCCCGATAGGAGCTGCACATATCTCTTTCTCAGGGCACACTCAGATTGTCCTAGGTACGGGTAGGCCAGCCCAGAGTTGCCCCTGGTGGCCACCGGTAGCTGACAGGATGGACCAACACTCAGAGGAGCACTGGACCGGGGGGGTTAAAATAATGATGACCCTTGAGCCGGCCGACTCAAGGGAAAGAAAATGGCTAGGTGGCGAATGGTAAAACCAATGTTGGGCATTACTGGAAGAGCTTACTTAAGGCGAACTGTCAAGGGGTTCCCATTATAGCCCAACCACGTAAGGGACGCAAAATCCGGGAACATAACACTGATATGACGGAAACTAGGGCGGCAACAGTGGAACAAAACACTAGGCATAAGGCCGAGCCCTCCACCCTTTACCAAGTATATAGATGCATTAATTAAATAAGATATATAGTGATATCCCAACAAGTAAACATGGTCCAACAAAGAACAACATCTGCATGTTCCAACAAGGAACAAACTTCAATCTTCACCTGCAACTAACAACGCTATTAGAGGGGCTGAGCGAAGCGGTAACATAGCCAATCAACGGTTTGCTAGGACAAGGTGGGTTAGAGGCTTGGTTCGACAATATGGGAGGCATGATAAGCAAGTGGTGGGTATCGCAGCATAGGCATAGCAAAAGAGCGAGCAACTAAGCAAGCAAAGATAGAAGTGATTTCGAGGGTATGATCATCTTGCCTGAAATCCCGCAAGGAAGAAGAACGCGTCCATGACGAAGACAAACGGACGACGTTGAACGGATCCTCACAAACGCGACGTTATCGGAACCAACCCGAAGAAGCAACACCGGAAAGAAGCAAACAATCATGGTAAACAACCACCACATAATCATGGCATGATGCACAACCAAGTATGATGCATGTCCGGTTTAAATATGCATGGCATGGCAAAGTGCACAAACAATCCTACAAATTAAGTGGAGCTCATTATGCAACTTCGTTGCATATTGACGAAACACCACATTCAAGTTATTTAGTTCGATCTCGTTTATGTACCCAACAATATTAAATGTTGATTAACATGGCAAGAGGGTGAAGCAAAGTAAAACTAGCTATCTAGTCAAGGTTAAATGAGGCCGGAAGCAACGAACAACAATTCCGGAAACTCCTCATGAGCATATTATAGATTTGGTACTGTTCTGACCTAAACACAATTTTAGGGTTGTTAAACATGCAAAGTAAGGCCACCATGATAAACTAGGCAAAATTCTACCCCAATTACATATAAAGTTTATTAAATTCAGAGTTACGGTTATTTAGTTATGAAATAAATCATTTTAGCATGGTATAGGAGAAAATTTAAGCAAACAACATTTTTAACATTTTTAACATGGATGAAAGTTGCATATTATTAATCTACACAAAATTCTGAGCAAGTTTCATATATAAAACATTTTAATCCGATGCACGGTTAGTGAGTTATTAAATGCATGAACTAGGGGGACTATTCTGCAAAAACGGCAAACTCTGGATAAATAGGAAAATCCCAGGCGCTGAAAAAAAACATGACATGGGCCGAAACTGTTGGGCCAGATGCACAGGAGACTGGGGGGAGGGGCTGCTCAACCACGGGCCATGGCCCAGGTCAGGGGAGAGGTAGGCCGAGGCGGATGGGCCGGCGCTGGGGCCCCTGAGCGTGAGGGGAGACGCCCACGAGCGGGTCGTCGGTCTCCTCCTGCCGAGGGACATCGCTGGAGCTCCGAGAGTGGACGGTGGCGGCGCCGGTCACCGGAAGGAGGCCGGGACGGCGGAAATGGTCGGATCCGGTGCGGGGGATCCAGATCTGGTCGGCTGCTTGCTGCAACGGAGAGAGAGGGACGGTGAAGAGAGGAAAAGAGAGAAGAAGAGAGAGAGAAGGAAACAAGGAGGAGCACAGGGTCGAACTGAGGTCGCCGTCGGCGTCTCCTGTCTCCGGACAGGCGCGGTGAAGGGCACAACGATGGGTGGCGGGGTGGAGGAAGAAGGTGAGGTAGGCGGGTCCGGGGCGGCGACGTGGTGGCGGGGCGTTCTGGCGAGGCGGCGGCGAAGTCCGGCGAGCGATGCGCTCGTCGGCAGTGGGGCGAAGGGCGGCGGCGCGGGGGCTCGGTGGCGAACGCGGCTACGAGGAAAGGCAGGCGGGGCGCGGGCGACTCGGGCCCGGGGAGGGCCGGATCTGGGCTCCTCCGGGCCCCGACGAAGTGGGGCGCGGGGAGGACATGTGGCGCGCGCGGGTTGGATGCGGGAGGCGGCGGCGATGACGTGGCGGCCTCTCATTGGACGGGCGACGTGGCTGGATGGGGTGGACATGTCCGGCCGTCCGGCGGACGTGTCCGGCGGCGCAAGGAGGACGAAGATAGGGTTAGATCTGCGCGAGGATTTCGGAGGGAGACACATATTTATAGGTAAAGGGAGCTAGGAGAGTCCAAATGAGGTGCGGTTTTCGACCACGCGATCGTGGTCGAACGACCGAGATGATGGAGAGGTCTTAGATGGGTTTTGGGCCAAATTGAAAGGGTGTTGGGCTGCAACACACACGAGGCCTTCTCGGTCCCTCGGTTAACCGTTGGAGTATCAAACGAAGTCCAAATGGTACGAAACTTGACAGGCGGTCTACCAGTGGTAAACCAAGGCCGCTTGGCAAGTCTCGGTCCAATCCGGAAATGTTTAACCCCCACACAAGAAAGAAAGGTAGAAATGACCACCGGAGGAGAACGAAGCACCGGAATGCAAAACGGACAACGGGGAAAAAGCTCGGAAGCATGAGACGAACACGTATGCAAATGAAATGCGCATGATGACATGATATGCAATGCATGACACGCAAGCAATGACAAGGCAACAATAGCGAATAACTGAACGACACCTGGCACATCGGTCTCGGGGCGTTACACTCCTACTGAGATTGAAGCCTTTCGCATTATTGAGATAGTTCGCATACAAAATAAATATCTCACTTGTGAAAATATTCTGCATCAAGAGCACATCACCCACCTCCGGAGCGTCATCCGTCGATTGGAGAATCTCTTGATCCTTAAGGACAGAATCGCTTCATCAGCACCATCATCTTCTTCACCGCCAAAAGAGAATTGAGTACCGGTATGGGCACTCCCCTTGGCTTCCGCCAAGCTTGGGGGTGGTGCCCCGGTTTCGTATCATCCCACTATCATTTTGCTTTTATTTAATTTTGTTCAATCTTTTTCTTTTGATGAATAAAAGTTTAGTTCGATCCTTTCTTCTTTGAGAGTTTGCTTAGTGATCTATCCTTGTAATCGTGTGCAAGTATATAATAAATTTTAGCATGATTTTTTGCTTTCTTTACTTTTATATTGCAAATAAAAGAAAAGAAATAAGAAAGTAAATAAATAAAAGAAAGGAAATAAATTAATAACATTATATACTAATCCTATGGTAGGTGATGGCACCACATACAGAAAAGTAGAAGTAGAAAATGTTACTAGAGATTGACAAACATAGCATTAGTCAATGATGCAACTCATAAAAGAATTAATAAGGGAAGAGAAGATTCACATATAAATATGCTATCCTAGAAATCTTTTGTGATTGCGAGCCCTCATCAAAATATTATATGCCAAAATTGCTGTCGTTGGACAAGGAAGACAACTTAATGATTTATGTTTGTTCATATTCACATAGAAGTCATACTGTCATAGATCCTTTAACATGTGGTGCTTTCCCCTATCTTTGCTAGCCAAAAACTCCGCACTAAGTAGAGATACTACTTGTGCATCCAAAAACCCTTAAACCCAAATCCTATTTTCAAGTGTCCACCATACCTACCTAGCGATTGAGCAAGATCCCTCAAGTAAGTTGTCATCGGTGCAAAAAGGAAATAAAAATTGCTTCTAAAAGTGTGAGATCATTTAGTGTAAGAGAAAATTGAGCATTGCACGAACTTGTGATGGTGAAGAATAAAAGCGACAGACTGCATAATAAAGGTCGCTATCACAAGGGGCAATGTAACGTGACGTTCTTTTGCACTAAGGGATTGAGCATACAAACGAATAAGCGCACGGGCAACCTCTGCTTCCCTCTGCGAAGGGCCTATCTTTTACTTTTATGTATTTACTTTTATGCAAGAGTCAAAGTTTTTCTCTCTATTCCTTTTATTTGTCTGATTCGCAAGCATCATGTGGTGAGGAAAGATCTAGGCACATATGTCTAGTTGAATATGGGTGGCATGAGTTATTATTGTTGATATCACCCTTGAGGTGAGTATGCTGGGAGGCGAAACCATAGGCCCCTAACTTTCTATGTGTCCGGTTGAAACGTTTTGCTCATGTGTACAAGGTGACTGTTAGCAATCATAGGAGACTATATGATGGTTGAGTATGTGAACTTGCCTAAAGTCTCCGACACGTGGCTCTTCCTGAAAAGATGATGAATTGTAGTTGCCAAGTTGACTGAGAACGTAGTTTGTTGGTTTCTAATAGAGTTTTTGCTTTATACTTCGATTGTGTGATGAACTATTACTTATTCATGAGAAGTATATGATGAAAGTTCTATGATAAAAGTCCTATGTTTAATTTTGTTGCTGTTATAATAATCAACATGATGCTTCTATGTCCGTATTTTGTTTTTATCGACACCTCCCTCTCAAAGCATGTGGACATGTTTTTCGATTTCTATTTTCGCTTGAGACAAGCGAGGTCTAAGCTTGGGGGAGTTGATACGTCCATTTTTCAACATATTTTCTTAATGTTATTTACAATGTTTTTATCCATAATAATGCTTTTTGGTGTAACTCTAATGCCTTTTCTATCATAATTTGCAAGGTACACGCCAAGGGGGAGAATTTTGGCAGCTCGCAATCTAGACCTGGAAAAGCTACGTCAGGCCACCTATTATGCACAACTCCAAACAAGCTAAACCTTCATGGAGAATTTTTATGGATTATTTAAGAATTATTGGAGCAAATAACTACCAGAGGGGGCCTACTAGGTGGGCACAACCCACCTGGGCGCGCCAGGGAGCCCAGGCACACCCTGGTGGGTTGTGCCCTCCTCGGCCCACCCCCGGTGCCCATCTTTTGGTATATAAGTCATTTTGACCTAGAAAAATAAGGAGAGGACTTTCAGGACGGAGCGCCGCCGTCTCGAGGCGGAACTTGGGCAGGAGCACTTTTGCCCTCCGGCAGAGCGATTCCGCCGGGGGAACTTCCCTCCCGGAAGGGGAAATCATCGTCATCATCATCACCAACAACTCTCCCATCTTGGGGAGGGCAATCTTCATCAACGTATTCAACAACACCATCTCCTCTCAAACCCTAGTTCATCTCTTGTGTAAAATCTTGTTACCGGGATTATAGATTGGTGCTTGTGGATGACTAGTAGTGTTGATTACATCTTGTACTTGATTAATATATGGTTTATTTGGTGGAAGATTATATGTTCAGATCCAATATGCTATTTAATACTCCTATGATCATGAGAATGTTTATCATTTGTGACTAGTTACCTTTGTTCTTGAGGTCACGGGAGAAATCATATTTGTAAGTAATCATGTGAATTTGATATGTGTTCGATATTTTGATAGTATGTATGTTGTGATTCCCTTAGTGGTGTCATATGAACGTCGACTACATGACACTTCACCATATTTGGGCCCAAGGGAATGCACTGTGGAGTAGCAATGAGATGTTGGGTTGCGAGAGTGATAGAAACTTAAACCCCAGTTTATGCGCTATTCCGTAAGGGACCGATTGGATCCAAAAGTGTAATGCGATGCTTAGAATTTATTCTTAATACTTTTCTCTTAGTTGTGGATGCTTGTGGGAGGGTTAATCATAAGTAGGAAGTTTTTTCAAGTAAGAACAGCACCTAAGCACCAGTCCACCCACATATCAAATTATCAAAGTAGTGAACACAAATTAAACCAACATGATGAAAGTGACTAGATGAAATTCCCGTGTACCCTCAAGAACTCTTTGCTTATCATAAGAGACCGTTTTGGCCTGTCCTTTGGCTCAAAAGGATTGGGCTACCTTGCTGCACTTTTGTTACTATTATCGTTACTTGCTCGTTACAAATTATCTTGCTATCAAACTACTCTGCTACTTACGATTTCAGCACTTGCAGACATTAACTTGCTGAAAACCACTTGTCATTTCCTTCTGCTCCTCGTTGGGTTCAACACTCTTACTTATCGAAAAGAGCTACAATTGATCCCCTATACTTGTGGGTCATCAAGTATGTTGGGAGGCGAAACCATAAGCCCCTATCTTTCTATGTGTCCGGTTGAAACGTTTTGCTCATGTGTACGCGGTGAGTGTTAGCAATCATAGAAGACTATATGATGGTTGAGTATGTGGACTTTCCTGAAGGCTCCAACATGTGACCCTTCCTCAAAAGATGAGGAATTGTAGTTGCAAAGTTGACTGAGTGCATAGTTTGTTGGTTTCTAATAGAGTTTTTGCTTTATACATCGATTGTGTGATGAACTATTACTTATTCATGAGAAGCATATGATAAAATTTCAATGCTAAAAGTCCTATGTTTAATTTCGTTGCTGTTATAATAATCAACATGACGCTTCTATGTCTGTATTTTGTTTTTATCGACACCTATCTCTCAAAGCATGTGGACATGTTTTTCGATTTTGGTTTTTTCTTGAGGACAAGCGAGGCGGCACTTGGGCAGGAGCACTTTTGCCCTCCGGCGGAGCGATTCCGTCGGGGGAACTTCCCTCCCGAAGGGGGAAATCATCGTCATCATCACCACCAACAACTCTCCCATCTTGGAGAGGGCAATCTCCATCAACATTTTCAACAGCACCATCTCCTCTCAAACCCTAGTTCATCTCTTGTGTTCAATATTGTTACCGGAACTATAGATTGGTGCTTGTGGGTGACTAGTAGTGTTGATTACATCTTGTAGTTGATTACTATATGGTTTATTTGGTGGAAGATTATATGTTCAGATCCAATATGCTATTTAATACTCCTCCAATCATGAGCATGTTTATCATTTGTGAGTATTTACCTTTGTTTTTGAGGTCACGAGAGAAATCATGTTGCAACTAATCATGTGAATTCGATATGTAATCGATATTTTGATAGTATGTATGTTGTGATTCCCTTAGTGGTGTCATGTGAACGTCGACTACATGACACTTCACCATATTTGGGCCTAAGGGTATGCATTGTGGAATAGCAATTAGATGATGGGTTGCGAGAGTGACAGAAACTTAAACCCTAGTTTATGCGCTATTCCATAAGGGACTGATTGGATCCAAAAGTTTAATGCTATGGTTAGAATTTATTCTTAATACTTTTCTCATAGTTGCGGATGCTTGCGGGAGGGTTAATCATAAGTACATCACCTAAGCACCGGTCCGCCCACATATCAAATTATCAAAGTAGCGAACACGAATTAACCCAACATGATGAAAGTGACTAAATGAAATTCCCGTGTACCCTCAAGAACGCTTTGCTTATCATAAGGGACCGTTTTGGCCTGTCCTTTGCCTATAATTAGTCCCCTATACTTGTGGGCCATCAGTGCAGCATCCTCTTCCTCATCAGGCTTTTCCATCATGGAAAGCTTTTCAATCACTCTAGCGATGGTCTTCTTGACACTTTCCTTTCTCTTCTTGCCTCCAGCAGCCTCTTCTTTTGTGGACTTCAGATATTCAAGAGTTGAGGCCCTGGCTTTTGACACTGGCACCCTCTTGGCGGGGGCCTTCTTGTGCATCCCTGGCTTAATGCCAGTACCAACAACAACAACAACTTGTTCGTTCTTGATCACTTTCTTCTTGGAAGAGACCTCCTCTTCAACCACAAAATCTTCATCTTCTGAATCTGAATTCTTCTTCCTCCTTGTCCTTATCACAGCCTTAGGCAGGTTGCTTGGGGTGCTTTTGCTTCCATCATCAGAAGTGTTGTTTGAGGTACTAGTGCCCTAACTGAGATTCTGGTGCTCCTCTGACCTGTTCTAGCTGTCACTCTAATCTGACATGGCTGAAACTTTCCCTGTGAACAGATGGGTATAGGTAGAGTAGATGAGCATCACAAAGTACAGCAATTTTGGCAAAAGGAATTAGTCAAAAACTTAGTTTTAGTTTTCTACAGAAGGCATTTTGGAGCTACTGATATTACAAACTCAGTGACACTGAAGCAACTTTAGAGTCTAAACATGTGAAATCGGTCAGACCGAGACACGGTTCGGTGACTCCGAGATGCTATGGTTTCACAAAGAAATGAACTCAATCACACTAATTTGTATGTTTCGGTCAGACCAAAAAACACTTGTGCTATGGCCTGAGCCAAATTAGTGAGACTGAAATCCTAATATCGGTTGGTCCGAGATGAGTTCGGCAGAAACCTAAACCTAAATTTTTGCATCAAATCTAATCTAACGGAGTTTGAAGTGGATAGAGTAGTCTCAATTGTGGCAAGAATATAGGCATTGATCTTTGTGCTCTGAATCGGAGTGGGGAAGGCATAAAGAGATGAGTTCATACCCTAACTTGGTAATGAACTTGCTACGGTGACAACGGCGGTGAAGATTCCCGTTGACGGCGGTAAAAACCAGCGGCGGGAGGACGTGGGTGATGAGGAGACGATCCGGAGACCTCGATTCAGCAGAGCTGGACAGGCGCGGGCGAAGCATTTGGAGGAATTTCCAAATTTTCAGCCCGTGGGTATATATATCTAGAATCTATCGGTGTGACCAAGTGGAACGACTCGGTGGCACCGAGATGCAGAATCGCAAGCGGTTGCTGCAACTCTATGTGACCGAAAGGTTCAAATAGGTTGCACCGAGATTAAAAACTAGATCAACTTAATGAACTCGGTGTGACCGAATGGGATGGATTGGTCAAACCGAAGTGCACTAAGAAGTATTGGAAGTTAAGCCCTTGACGGATCGGTGGCTCCGAGTGCTCCTCACCCGGAGTGTCCGAATTCGACTTGATCAAACTTTGTGATGCAGCATGAATAGAGTTTGAGACGAGAAAAGCATAGATAGCTAGAGGGAGTAATTAGGCATTCTTGTCCATCCATTTGGCAAAAAGAAAAGCCAAACAAACAAAGCAACAAATGGATGTCCTTGAATGAGAAAAATATGCAGCCAACATGCTCACACAATAAGATAGCAAATGAAATGTGTGGCAAACCATGCACAAATACTCTAGCATATATCAAGCAATTGGTGATGACTAGGTCATCTATATATGAGTATATTGATTGTGGAGTCAAATGAGAACATTTGATCATAGGTCATACTCATCGTTTAAGCACAAGTGGGGTTACCACTTTTACATAAAGCATTGTTGTGTTCAAACCATTTGAGTTGCTTTAGCTCAATTCTTAGAGCAAAGCTCCCCCTAGATGTGATATCCCCCCTAAGAGGGATGACCTAACCTTGGGTTTTGTCAATGATGACTTCATGTAGGTGTTTAAGATTAGATGATCAATGTTGATGTATATCATTTGGAGCAATCCATTGGAGTGAGCAGCACTTTCAATACCTACATGGGTTAGTCCCACAAGGAACACACAACGATATCCATAGACATAGAGGGAAATTCAGACATGATGTTATCCATGAAAGCATTAGGTTACCTTGTCCCTTGTCTTACCAAAAAGAGGGTTTGTGACTCCTTGAACTAGTGCAAAATGTGGTAGTTGATTGCACTTGTCCTTGCCAAATGAATATGAGTGAAGTTTATTGGCAGAGTCACCCTCAAGAACTCTCTACTTCTTGTTCTTCGGTATCCACATCATCTTGATGGGAATCCTTGGAAATGTAGTCATATTTGATGAAGTAGAACTTGATGTAGTCTTGGGAACCCACTTGACCAAGGCCTTAGGATCTTTTTCAAATGCATCAATCTCCTCTTGAAGCTTGTCCTTTCCTTTTAGCTTGTGGTCTTGTGGTGGAAGATCATCTTGAGTGTGTGTGTTCCCTTGAAAGAAGTGGTGTCATACTTCTCTTGTTGAGGAACAAACTTCATCTTGGGGTATTGATCTTCTTTCCACTCAACTCCATTGGCATTCAACTTGCATTCAAAACCAACACCTTGATTCTTCTGGTGCCTTCCTTGCTTGCGTACAATTTCCTCAAATTGTTTACTTCCGGCAAGGCTCTTGTAAACACATTTCTCTATAATTCCCTTCAATAAGCTATTTTCTTGCTCAAGTGTAACTTGGCTAAGAGAATCATTAGCGGAATCAAGAGAACTACTAGAAGCAACAATATTGGATTTAACACGATTATTGTTACTATTACAAGAAGAATCTTTCTTGCTCTTGTTGCTAGATTTTACTTGTGGCATTTAAGTAGACAAGAGTAAACGCTTGGCAATGTAACAAGAACTTCTCTTACGAAGATCATCATTGATTGCTTTTAATAACCCATGCTCTTGCTCTAGATTGAGCTTTTCAAAGCGTAGATTACCATGAGTCTTTAAACGCTCTTGATGATCCCCTAAGGTAGTTTCATGAACTAACTTAAGAGTGTTTAGTTCTTTAGTTAGACGCTCAATCCCCTCCTTATCATCGTCATTTGTTTTATCTTGATTAGCATGATTAACAACAATTTCATCATAGTTTTCATCACTAGAGTTGTCAACAAGTAAATCATCATCACCTAGCAAATCATCTTCATCAATATTTAAATCAACATACTCGGGGTGTGATACCTTGGGGCCTTTAGCCATGAAGCATCTTCCAATCCCTTCATTTGGTGAATCAAATATGTCATAGGAGTTGGATGACACAAGTGGAAGACTGGCAACACCTTCATCTTGAGTATATTTGGAGTCGGAGTGATAGCTTCTCTCGGAGTAGTTGTTGGACTCGGAACCGGATACCCATTCGCCAACACGAGCTTGATGTCTTCATCTTGTGTATATCTTTTATGACTTGTCCTTCCCTTCTGAATCCTTTCTTCTGCGAGAGGGTCTTCATTCATAACGATCATCTCTACTCCTCCTCTCTCTTGGTGGTGATTCCTCTCTTTTGCTTCTCCTTTTATGTGAGTCTTCTCTTCTTTTGTAGGGAGCCGTACACTCACTAGAGTAGCGTCCGGGTCTTCCACAATTGTCGCAATTGTGATCACGACTAGAAGATCTTTTGTCATTGTAGGACCTTGACTTGGAACTTCTTTCCTTGCTTCTACTCTTGTAGGACTTGTTGAAGTTCTTCACCATTAGGCTCAATTCCTCATTGAAGACTTGTTTCTCACTTGATGTTGTAGGAGCATCACATGAAGCTTTGTAAGCAGCACTAGACTTGTTGTGAAGCTCTTATTTATCCTTGAGTGAAATCTCATGAGCAACAATTCTACCAATGACTTTCGTTAGCTTGAGATCTTTTTAATCGGGCATCATTTGGATCAAAGTGCACACGGTATCATATTTTCCATCCAAGGCTCTTAGGATTTTCTTGATGATGAATCTGTCGGCCATCTCTTCACTTCCAAAACCGGCAATCTCATTTGTGATGAGAGCAAGCCTAGAGTACATTTCGGTGACACTTTCACCATCCTCCATTTTGAACTTGTCAAGTTGACTTTAAAGCACATCCAATTTGGATTCCTTGATGGACTCGGTACCTTCGTGCATATCAATCAAAGTATCCCAAATCTCCTTTGCATTCTCAAGATGGTTGATTTTGTAGAATTCTTCAGGGCACATCCCGTTGAAGAGGATATCGCAAGCTTGAGCATTGTATTGCAATGTCTTCAATTCTTCCATGGTTGCTTCATGATTTGTTTTTTTCCATCAAAGAATTCACCTTGCAATCCAATACACACAATAGCCCAAATGGCGGGGTTATGTCCAAGAATATGCATTTTCATCTTATGCTTCCAACTAGAAAAATTAGTACCATCAAAGTAAGGACCTCTACGGTTGTAATTTCCCTCGCTAGATGCCATACTATCCTAGGTTGTGAAACCATGGCTATGATCACCAAAGCTGTGGAAATCAAGGAAAATGGAGACCAATGCTCTGATACCATTTGTAGGATCGAAATTAGGTCTAAAGGGGGGTGATTAGACTACTTGACCAAATAAAAATCTAGCATTTTCCCAATTTTAAGTCTTGGCAGATTTTAACAACTTAGCACAAGTCAAGCAATCAACCTACACATGCAATACTAAGAGTATAGCAGCGGAATGTAAAACATTGCATATGAAGGTAAGGGGAGGGGTTTGGAAAGGCAAATGCAATGTAGACACGGAGATTTATGGTGTGGTTCCGATAGGTGGTGCTATCGTACATCCACGTTGGTGGAGACTTCAACCCACGAAGGGTAACGGTTACGCGAGTCCACAGAGGGCTCCACCCATGAAGGGTCCACGAAGAAGCAACCTTGTCTGTCCCACCATGGCCATCGCCCATGAAGGACATGCCTCACTTGGGTAGATCTTCATGAAGTAGGCGATCTCCTTGCCCTTACAACCTTGGTTCATCTCCACAATCTTGACGGAGCCTCCCAAGTGACACCTAACCAATCTAGGAGACGCCACTCTCCAAAAGGTAATAGATGGTGTGTTGATGATGAACTCCTTGCTCTTGTGCTTCAAATTATAGTCTCCCCAACACCAACTCTCTCTCACAGATTTGGCTATGGTGGAAAGATGATTTGAGTGGAAAGCAACTTGGGGAAGGCTAGAGATCAAGATTCTTGTGCTTGGATTGGAATGTCTTGGTCTCAACACATGAGTAGGTGGTTCTCTCTCATGAAATGAGTAGTGGAAGTGTAGGCATGTCCTGATGGCTCTCTCTTGAATAGAGAAGGGGGTGGAGGGGTATATATAGCCTCCACACAAAATCTAACCGTTACACACAATTGAGCCAACTCGGTCAGACCGAATAAGTGAACTCGGTGAGACCGATTCAGTTCAAAATGTGAACATTACGATTCTCGGTGGGACCGACATGATCTACTCGGTGGGACCGATGAGCTAGGGTTAGAGCAAAACCTCATCTCTATTTGACCGATTACATGAACTTGGTGAGACTGATTTCAGTAATAAGCAAACGGAGAGTTGGTCAGGCAAACTTGGTGGGACCGATCGCTCCTTTAGGTGATATTGAAATGTTGCGAAGGGGAAACAGAGAGTTTGCACTGCGAGCTCGATGGGACCGATCGCTCATCTCGGTTTGACCTTACGAAGGGAAATAGAGAGTTTGCAATACCATCTCAGTGAGACCAAGATCCCTATCAGTGAGATCGAACTGATTAGGGTTTCTAGCTATGGCTATGTCAAGTGAACTCGGTGGCGCCGGATAGACCATATTGGTGGGGCCGAGTTTGACTTTAGGTTTAGGACATATTTGGATTTGAGAAAGTGATTGAGGGTTTTGGAGCATGTCACTAAGCATTTTAACCAAGTAGACCATTAAGCAACACCTCATCCCCTTTTAATAGTATTGGCTTTTCCTATAGACTCAATGTGATCTTGGATCACTAAAATAGAAATGAAGAGTCTTGAGCTTTTGCAAATATTTGTCCTTAGCATTTTGAGGGGTCGACATCTCTAGTCCATGCCATGACAATCATTGAACTTTCTGAAATAATCATCTTGAATGGATATTAGTCCAATGAGCTATATGTTGTATGAATTACCAAAACCACTCGGGGATTAGTTGCACTTCCAGCGCAGCTCTTCAGCTTTCTCCTTTAGTTGTTGATCAACTGCGTCCATGGATTTGCGCTCCGCCTGAGCTTGCTTCCGCCTCTTGCCATACCTATCCTGGATGCCCTTGAACCCGATGGCCATGGCCTACAAGAAGGTGAAGTATTCTTGTTCATAGGCGATGTCATCAGCGTGTGTAGACTTCTGGGCCAAGGAGAGCAGGATTTGCGCAATTTCTTCAACAAAAATTTAGCCCCACAGCTCCAGATGAGCTGGGGGCTCCAAGTCCATGTTGAGGGACACCCAATCTTGTATTGCTTGACGGGTTCTGCGAGGTGGCAGCTGCTGGTGTTTGCTTGGTGAGGGCTGGAGTGACGTCTGCAACAGGTGCTTCATCCACGTTCATCTTGGTGGGATTAGACCGGCTGCTGTCGGGCTCCTCTAGCTCTGTGGGGGCTTCATGGAGGTTCCTGACAATATGCTCATCATCTTCTATCGGTCAATCTCGGTAGCCTCCTCAACAACAGCCTTCACAATATTGGACACTTCTCAAAGACCTCACACTGGTGCGCGTCAGTCCTAAACAAACAGTTTTTAACCCCTTTCCGCGACGGCATTCGGAACCGTCACCAAGTGAGTGTGGGCGACAGGGCGTCCTTCCCACACGACCCAAAAACCGTTGGGGATATGCCCTCCTGGCACACACGCTCGGCAAAATGAGGTTGTGTGCGACCGGCGAGCACTCAAATACACAAATATGTACAGTAGTGCTAAAAATACAATTGTACAGGCAAAATCATTTCCAGTCGTAAGTACATCCCACACAGCCAGTCACCAATAAATGTTTCTGTTCTTATATACATCCCACACAGTCACTACAAGGAAAACGTTTGCGCAAGGTGGCATAACGCAAACAGTTTTGAAGAGAATGTCGTGTGTGATTGTTCATTGATCCAACATGGTTTATTCCTAGAAACTGTGTGCGTTGCGTGAGGTCATAGCCCACGGTGGTTTCTCATTAACCGTTCGCAATAGGAAAACCCAATTAGCAGGCTAATTTCCCTATTATTAATAACCCATTTACTAATCTAATTGTCATTCATATTAAGCACATAATATATTCCATTTCCATATTAAGGAAGCAGGATTTGATAATTGAAATACATCAGAGTACAACATGATATAGCTTCAGCACTCAGCTACTGCATTACACAACTGCACCAGCAACAAGTTTCACATGCAACATCTGGAACCTTTCGAAATTATCATCATAGACGGTACATAGAGAGATGCATCTCATCTGGAAAACTGCTGAAGCGGAAGGCGAATATCCAGCCTTCATTTATGTTGAAGGTCTTTGCAACTTTAGGCCTGTGCTTGTGGATGATTGACCGTCCATCCTCCGACCTCTTCAGGAACACTTCAGTATTGAACCGTGGGTGTTGTTTGAAAACTTTCCTCGCCTCCTGACCACAGAGGTGGTTTGAGAGGTAATCATCAGTGACGCCTGAAAACAAGGATGTGCATAAATATCTTCTCTAGATTGGAAATTTGGCAAAGGAATACAAAAAGGCAAGGTATAATAGTTAGTACCATCTTGTAAACCTCAGTGCTTCTCATTGTTTCCCTGCAACGCATATAAGGTAGTTAGTCATCAGGTTAAGTGAGGGTTCGCATGCTATCAGTAAAATATGTTGATGTTAAATAAGCACATTGTTGATTCATCAAATTAATTCAAGCCACATGGAAAACCCATTTATCCAAACCAAGCATGATTAAGAACTAGGAAATATAACACTTGTATATGTTTCTCATGTATTAAGTGCAGCCAAATTCGATTTATTCCTCACATGGTATACAATAACAAAATGCAGCCACATCAATTGAACATCGCATTGCGAAATTGAACCAAGCAGTTAACTAAACACCACAACAAATGAACCAAACGTTAACTGAGAACCACATTGCACAATATAACATACTCCTGATGCACAATGTAACATACTCCTGATAGAAGATCAGACAGTTAACCAAACCAAGCATGCTTAACAACTTGGAAATATAGCAATTGTATTTGTTTCTCATGTATTTAGTACAGCCAAATTCGATTCATTCCTCACATGGTATACAATAACAGAATGCAGCCACAACAATTGAACATCGCATTGCAGAATTGAACAAGCAGTTAACTAAACTCCACAACAAATGAACCAAGCAGTTAACCAAACACCAATTGAACAATATAACATACTCCTAATAGAATACCAGATAGTTAACCAAACCAAGCATGCTTAACAACTTGGAAATATTGCACCCTGAAGAATTGAACATCACATTTGCAGAATTGAACCGAGCAGTTAATTGAACACCACATTGCACGACATATAGAACATATACACTATAGCAGAAGATTGCATGGTAAAAGTAGATAGCACAATTCACTAGAATTTGTTAAGGAAAGGCAGTAGCTAGCAAACTGAACATGGGTCCTTATAGTGAGCTAATAAGACAAGCTACTCCTCATTGTCGGAGATATCGATGACGATTGGCTCCTTGGACATGGAAGAGGGCGAGGCCTCCACATCGTCGGTGCCCTCATTGTAGTGGTGAGTTGCCTGAGCCGCTCCGGGCACCAACCTGCTGGCTCTCGAGATGAGGTAAGCACATGCACGCTGAGAAAACACCTCATAGACTTCGCCGAAGGCACCAATGGTGGCCTCAAGAAAACGCCATGAACTATCGTTTAAAGCAGCCAACCGCGTCACAGTGTCGACGCGCGAGGCGTCAATGGTGGCCTCGACGGCGAGGTGCTCCTCCAAGATCTGTGGGCCGGCACGAATGGCAGCCATCGCGACCTCATCCTCGCGTGCGGCCACAATTTTCTTCTCCGCTGCCAAATGCTCCTTGAGGTCCTGGCTATACTACGTGCACCATGGCTTAGGCTGGCGCTTATTTGTTGGATGGGTCGGTGATTTGGGTGGAAGGTGTCGCACTCGCGCCAGCGGTCGGGGCATGTGGGATGTGGAAGGAGGAGGAGGATGGGGGTCGGGTGTGGATTACCTACCTGGATAGGCGAGGCCGAGCAGCGTGAAGGAGGGTCGTCGGCGAGGAGGTGGCGGCACTTCAAGGAAGGAGTGAAGGTTTCAACTTGGAAAGGAAGGCGGAAAGAGGGGAAATGTGGCTTTTGCTAAGGGGGAGGGGCGGGGAGGTAGATATTTCCGCGGAAGCCAAAAATTTGGAATCGCTTTAGACAAAAACTGGCGCGCAAAGTGTCATCAGACACGGTCCCTTATTCAGACAAGGTCCAAAGATATTTTCTGCTGCATCTCACACGGTTGGTTATAATAAACTGTGTGGGATCTACTTGATTTTATGTCTTGATTTGAATTACATAATGGGGTCACAGCTCCCATGGACGGTGTTTGAATTGCTGGACCTTTTATCAGCAATGATCATAAAAGAATTGGAATTATTCAGGGTTCGTTTGGACATTTTTATGCATTAAGTGAGTTTTCAATGCATTTATGTGCATAATTCAAATTTCAACTACATGCACAGGCTCCAGTGCATATAAATTCATTGAAAAATCAAATCTTTGTCCTTGGGTGTATGCTTAGGTCCCATGCAAGAAATGGGAATGAATTTCAAACACCATGGCACCGTTGATTGCCGGCAAAACATTGAGATGCCTGGTTTTAAAATTCTAGTAAATCCAAAACTCGTCTGAAATTCATGAAACTTCGCATGCTATCATGGAGCGGCATCAACATGCCATGGTACAAATTTTGTCCCATTTGGGGCAGTTTTGGGTATATGCTTCTCAGAAACCGGAGCTTCTCACAACAAGCATGATGGTTTTCGGTAGTGAACGTCCCACCTTTGGGGACAAAATGATATCCATTGCCGCTTATTGTTTTCAAGTTTTTTTTCTCATGTCAACATAGAACAACAGGAGTGTTGTGTGAATTTTTGTGATTTTTCGGGGTTCGTTTGGACATTTTATGCATTAACTGAGTTTTCAATGCATTTTATGTGCATAATTCAAATTGGAACTACATGCACATGCTCCATTGCATATAAATTGGTTAAACAATCAAATTTGTGTCCTTGGGTGCATGCTTAGGTCCCATTCAAGAAATGGGAATCAATTTCAAACACCGGGGCATCGTTGATTGCCGGCAAATCATTGAGATGCCTGGTTTTTAAATTCTAGTAAATCCAAAACTCGTCTGAAATTCATGAAACTTGGCATGCTATCATGGAGCGGCATCAACATGCCGTGGTACAAATTTTGTCCCATTTGGGGCAGGTTTGGGTATATGCTTCTCACAAACCGGAGCTTCTCACAACAACCATGATGGTTTTCAGTAGGGAACATCCCACCTTTGGGGACGAAACGATATCCATTGCCTCTTATTGCTTTCAATTTTTTTTCTCGTGTCAACATAGAACTACAGGAGTGTTGTGTAAATATTTGTGATTTTTCAGGGTTCGTTTGGACATTTTTATGCATTAGCTGAGTTTTCAATGCATTTTATGTGCATAGTTCAAATTTGAACTACATGCACATGCTCCAATGCATATAAATTGGTTGAAAATCAAATATGTGTCCTTGGGTGCATGCTTAGGTCCCATGCGAGAAATGGGAATAAAGTTCAAACACCGGGGCACTGTTGATTGCCGGCAAAATATTGAGATGCCTAGTTTTCAAATTCGAGTTAATCCAAAACTCGTCGGTGTGCAGGTTCACCGGGAAGCGTGCGAGATGTTCAACGCAAGATTTGTGCATCTCTTCAACGCAAACGGTTTAGTGAAGCAGTAAAGCGGCAGAAAATAAACCAAAATATATATGTGCTGCCACACATCCCGTGTGCCGTGTGAGGAGCGTCAGTTGACAGGACGCATAAGAGTAGTCCGCCGGCAGGCATACCGGGAAGCGTGCGTGCAGGTGTGTGTATTGACGAGGAGGCGTTCGAGTAGCTGTGTGAAATGATGGTAGGAATGGCAGACGTCCGCCGCGCAGGCTCACCAGGAGGCGAGACAACTTTTGACTGCAGCCTGCCTTGCTCCCACTGGTCCATATTAATTGCGCACCCGAGCCGCCAGCCATAATAGGCGGCCGCACCCCCTGTCCATAGTGGTCACCTACGTCTGGACTCCGGAGTGTATGAAGATGTCGCCGAAGCGCACCATCGGAGCGAGTGGCGACGCCGGGGCTGGTGAAGCACCCGCACAACGCGTCAAGCTGGCCATAGAGGTTTCCGTCGCCGCCGACGAGGTCTCGCGTGGGCAGCAGCACGACCTTGAATTCGTTGGCGCCGTCGTGACCCCCCCCCCAGCCGGAGCCGGAGGTCAACAGCAACTCCGGCAATAACTGCGACTCCGACGGAAAAACCGGCCAGTCACCTACATATATGTTTGTGCCTTTTTTCTTCCTGATCTTGAGAATTGATTTCGAATTTCCTACATGTTATGCCACTTTTTCCTTTTAGATTGGTATGCACACAGATGAGGCTCCGTCTAGCGCCACCGCCAGATGTAGATCTTGGACCTGGCTGTGCGGCCAGAAGCGCCCCCTGGACCTGAGGAACCAGTAGAATCTCCCACGGACGACATCCTTGGTGGGATCATCTCCCTTCTCCCCACCAAGGATGGCTACCGCATACAAGTCCTCGCATCTCGGTGGCGCACTCTGTGGCACACCACGCCTCTTAATCTTGACTGTCGTCAGCTATCTGTCGATGATGATTCTGAACTCCTTGGAGCCATCATCTCCTCCCACGGGGGCTCCGTTCAACGCATCTACTTCCCGGCATGCTACCTGCTGGACATACCCTACACGGTTGCCGCGTGGCTGACATCCCATCAATTTGATAAACTCCAGGAGCTTGAGTTCTACCATTACTACAGCGAGAGGTTACCACCAATAGCTGCATCTGTGCCCTCACCACCGATGCCCATCTCATGGTTTTCCTCCTCTCACTGCACCGCCACCTTGACCCGGTGCCATCTAGTAGACAATTTGGTACAAGTGCTTCGACTTCCACTGCTGAAAAAACTTGCACTTGTGTTGGTTCATCTGTCAGGGGCCTCACCACACAACATCATCCACTCCAGCTGCCCCGCACTGGAGCGTTTGGTGCTTGTTTTTTGAGCAGGAATCGATACTCGTTGTCTCAAAATTAAGTCGCCTCACCTTGTAAGCATTAGAATTAGTTTTGAGGACAGGAGCTCATCATTGAAGATGCCCCTTCACTTCAAAGGTTGGTCCTTGATTGTTGTTATAAACCTAAGCAAATAAATGTGGTCTCTGCGCCTAAACTGGAGACCTTGGGTGCAATTTGTGATCCGTTTAAATGGTTTGAGATGGTGTTTGCCTCCACACCTACTAAGGTATTGTATATTATTCACGTACACTTTTTTAATTTGCATTTTTCATTTGTGCGCATAAGTTAAGTATCTTCTTGGAGTACACTTTCCATGCTAATATTATGTTCTATGCTCAATGAAGTGCTTGTCCATCCTATCAGTGTTGGTGGATTCTGTCAAGACCCTATATATCAGTATGTGGTGTTTTGATCTCAACATCATTATTGCCTTGCTGCAATGCTTTCCATGTTTGGATAATTTGTATATAAAGGTGACGATTTCACGCACATTGAAAGCCCATATATAATGTACTATAATTAATCATTCAACTATCACTCTTTCAACATAATCTTTTTTAGACATTAACTATTTTAATCTTCATCTCTATTTAGGCAACAACACATGGAGAAAAAGGTATAACCAATCGATGATTGATGAAGCACGGGGATTTTCTCAGATCTCATGACATTCATTTGAAGACAGTAACGCTAGAATGATATCATCCAACAATGCAAACACTAGCTTTGTTAGATTCTTCATGTTGAATGTGAGGGCACTATTGTCTGTGAGGATTAAGTTTTTCAACAAGAAATTACTCACAACTGCAAGTGTTGAAGAGCATAAAAAAAAGTTTCAGGTGGACCTAAGGGCTTCTGATCGTGTTCGGCTTCTATTTACAACAGCTTGTGATCATCATGGAGCAGTAGAATTATTGTATTGGGATCTTGATTTTATGGATTAGACTGGTCCATTTGATTGTAACTGTCGAAAACTTTGGTTGAGTTAGATTTCTTTGTCCTATTCAACCTGGGTTATGTGTAAACCTGATGAACAATTAATCCTTGTGCTTTTGTACCCTTTGTAAGCTGGAGTTAGACATTGTTGCCCTTTTCAACTAGGGTTTGACCCACATTTTCTTTCATACTGGGCCAATGGCTTGCCATTTCTTTAATTATGACATAAATATTATAAGCATTCACAACATAGGGAAAGATCCTCACTCTCGCGGGATCCTTGAGATCTTTGTTCATTACAGAACCGCAAGTTCTTAGCGCCCACCAGCACCCACAAACTTATTTTCAGCTAGCACACCAAATGGTCTGTAATTTTTAATAAGAAAAGTTGCATGGTAGTGACAAATTTGGATTTTTCATTTGGGACCCACGAGGAAAAAGCCTATCCAGGGCGGTGCCGACTCGACATTAAACATTGAGAAACCTGGTTTTAATATTACTGTAAATCCAAAACTCGCCTCAAAATAATGAAACTTGGCATGGTATTATGACATAGCACCATCATGCTGTGGTAAAAAATTAATCCAAATTGGGACAAGTTTTGGTACAAACTTCTTACAAACTGGAGCTTCTCTCAAAAAGGCTCATGGTTCGGAGAGGGGCCTTGTCACCTATGTGTGTGAAACGACATACGCTGTCTCTTCCTGCCTTGATTTATTTTACAGAGGCAACATGCAACTATAGTAGCGTCGTCCTAAAAATATGAAATTATTCAATTTGTTTTGCCTTTTAATACATTATTTGAGTTTCCTAGGCATTTTGGAACGTACTTTAGTGTGTGCAAAGGTCATGTGTGTACTAGCCACATATGTAATTGAATGTTCAATCTTTTTATGGAATCAAGTCCTTATAAGTTATAAGTACATGTGTTGTTGTTCTGTGTGCAATGACATTGCACACAGAGCATACTGGGGAACCCGTCGGTGATGATTTCATCAATCGTTCATAATTGTATACCACCAAGCGTTTGCCCACAACACACATGACTTATTAGCAGCAATCGTGTGTGTTATTATCAGTCTTCGCACACATTTCTGATTATAGAAATTTTTGCCGTGTATGACACACATCTTGTTATATTGAACCGTTTCTGTTCTCTTGGCTCAAAGCAAACAGTTTATCCGATTGAACCGCATGACATATATTGCACACACCTTGATCTGGCTGACCGTTTCTTTTGTGTTTCCTAATCACAAACAGTTCATCCTAGTGAACCGTATGTTGTATATCGCACACACCTTCATCTGGCTTCCCGTTTCTTTTGTTCCTCATCATCGCAAACAGTTAATTGAACTGAACCGTATGCCCTGCATCACACACGCAACCAAAATCTGAACCATGTTTGATGCATCCTCCATCACAAACGTTTTGCACCTTTTTGACGGGTTTTTTACACCACCGTTTGTGATTATTGCATCGCACATAGTTTCGACGAAGGGTCTCTAATCATAGTGTCGCATTAGCAGTATCCTGTAGTAGTGTCACTTCCTTCGGGGAAAATTGGGGCTCAGATCAAAAAATAAACAAGGTTCAAATTGCAAGTTCAAGACAAGAAAAATAAAAGTCCCAGGAAAGTGTGGAATAATGAGAGGATTACCTGCCAGTACTTGTTGTGTGGGGGGGGGGGGGCACTCCCTCCCAAGGAAGCTTGTGTTGTCGGTGCACTACCTTCAACTAATCTCACGAGCGAGGTGGTACCGACGCAAATAGGATTGTCGGTGGAGGCCCTTGTCGGGGTGGCACTCTCTGGGGCGATGGTTGACGGGGACCACATGACAGGATCCGTCTCTTGGTGCTCCTCCTGTTGGTGGGCCTCTCCCAACTCATTGTCAGATTCAGGAGAAGGGACCTCGATGCTAGCACCAGATGGAGGGGCAGGCGGTGCGACCCCATGCGCGGGGCTGGTGACCGTGGCATTGGCCACTGGTGTCACTTACCTGGCACCTGTCGGGGAGCTTCGCCCCTCCAATGTCTTAGCGTGTTTCACCCGCTGCACTAGTGGTTCTGCATCCTTGTAAGACAAGAAAAGTCAGAACAGGATAACAGTTGAGCAAGTCAAAGCTTGATTAATAAAAAAAGATAAAGATTTGATTACTATTCAACAGATTCAAGAAGGTCGTTCATGTTATATTGAGGAGGTGGGGGAGTCTCCCTGGCCCTCTTGATGGCTGGCAGTGGCGAGCTTGGCGAACGGGAAGCCTCACCCTCCCCTGTAAGCTCTTGCTAAGAGGATGGGGGCTTGAGCTTGACATGTCGTACTGGTTGCCGGCGTACTGCCTCCTGACACCCCGTCTTGGTGGTTGATTTCCTCACCACGGGAGCAGATCGGGGCGGGGGAGTGCCCGCAGACTCTTGTATACCCCTGCTTCGGAGGTGGCACGGCAGCTCGAAGACTTGGGGTTCCTCCCCTTCGGGCTTCCTGGTAGTCTCTGCCCTAGCAACTTTGCCTACGCCAAGCTCCTCCTGCCTCTCCTCGGCAAGCTCTTCCTCATCAGCATCATCTTCTTCTTCGTCGTCATCATCATCCTCGGTGCCCTCAGGAGCGCCTGCAGCCCTTGCAGCTTCTAGCCTCCGGGCCTCTGCGACCCTACTAGCAATGTATGCCTCCTCCTCCACCGTGGTGGCTTTGACGAGATTGCTCTCTTCTCGCTCAGCCACCTCCGTCAATTCAGAGGCCCATTTCATCTCATATGCCAGCTTGGGCAATTTCCAGCTTCCCTTGACCCCCTTGGTGGAGCACTCTAGCATCCATGCCAAGATGGCGCTCCTCTCTGAGTTGAGGTGCAGTGGCACAACTGTGTCGGGCAGGTGGAACGTGAGCACAAAACACAAGCTCCCACACAGTGAGCTCACGCGCGCGCGCGCGCACACACACACTAAACACCAGACCCAGCACGCACACCCCAGGACATGATGCTCTTTTATTTGTTTTTGGGTCCTCCTTGAACTTCTGAATGTCGTTTTGCAAGCTTGAGGCCATCAGGTTTCAGTGCCCGGACATTTAGTTATCTGAGCTCTCAAGAATACTACTCCGGTTATAACGGAACTTCTCTCATTCATCCGTGCATTATTTTGCAGAACATTTTTTGCGCCGGCTAGGGACTACGGCGTGCGGCCCTAGCAGCAGTAGGCCATGGTGGTGCATGCTGGCATGACACGTCGCGGCGGCGTGTGTTGACGGCCAGGTGACCAGACCAGGTGAGGTTGCGGTTCGGTGGATGGACAGGTCCCTGCATGGTTCCTTGCCAGTAACAAAACAGCCTGCATGACCCCTTGCCACCAGAGAAAACTTCTTCTTACTAATGTCAAATTAATTGATATGCAAAACAAAACATTGCCAAAATAGCATAGCTACAGAGGTGATAAAATCACTTCAGAAAATATCACAATTGTACCATAAAGCTGCGTCAAGTGTATTTTCTTAAAAGCTTGAGCTATTGGAACTCGTGGATGAGGTTGTGGTGTCTTCTCTGAAGCAAAGCAAAAAATAGCCTGAAACTAGCACACATGCAAGCAACTTGATTGATGAACAGTATCACATGCGTGTACTGCTAGCAAGCCAAGAAATCGATTAAGCTACTTGGCTGCTTGTTTAAGGCTGGCCTTTGCACAAACTCGTTGCTCCATGGTGGTTTGAGCAAGTGTTCCAAAATAAACACTCGCGTAGGCGGAGCCCATGGAGCCAACTTTCCGGAGCTAAAGTAGTCGGAGCAGTCCGTGTTGGCGACTGGGTGCTGTCCGTGCCGGCGGCCGGGCGCACAGCGGTGAGCAGGAGGGAGGTTGGGCAGCTTCTTTAGGGCGGAGGAGGTGATGCTGGGGCGGCGAGCTGGGGAGTTTTGGCGGAGATCCTCGGATGGCTGGAGTTTGGGCGCTGAAGCGGTGAACATCCGAGAGCTCTGTGGTGGAACGGCCTGAGCTGGTCGTGGTGAACGGCCTGAGTGCCACGGTGATGGGTGTGTCCTCACAAGGGAGGAGGCTCCGTGAGAAGGTGGGGTAGCGAGGTTGCTCACCTTTAGTCAGGGACCCCGGTGGCGGCCGGCGGGATCAGAGGTAGGCGACGGTGCCTGGGATCCACGGCTTGCTCGTCTTCACTCGGGGACCCCTGCGGCGGCGGTCGCGATCCAAAGACAGGAGGCGTCGCCCGGGATCCACGGCCGACGGCGGCGCACAGGACCAAGGTGGATCGGGGCAGAGGTGGTGTTCCATGGCGGTGGTTAGAAGAAGGTGGGGCGATTGTGGGAGCCTAGTGTGGCGGCGGGAGGAAGGTGGTGGGTTGTGGCGAGGAAGGATGTTGTGGCCCCGCGGGGTGGGCGGTGGGTGGCGGCCGGCGGTGGGCGGCGGGGTTGGCCGGGGGGCTTGGGTGGGTTGTGGGGAAGGTGGGCGACGGGGATAAGGTATGGTTTGTTTTTCTTTTCGCCCGCTCCGTTCTCAGGAATATGGCATCGACCCTTATAGAAGCGGATGTTTTCAGAATAGTTATTCTGATCCTAAGAACAGAATAGTGCTACTATATATATACATACATGTAAACACTATTCTGATCACGGGTTCAGAATAACATTCTCATGACAACCTGACTTGCCTCCGCGGTAGTAGTTGAACTTCCCTAGTGCTAGGTTGAACTTCCGCGAACATTGCCCAAATGAGGCTTGCGATATACCGTTAGAAAGCTGTGGACACGAGTATCATGTCCCAAGTTAAATTTTTGACAAAATGTAAACGGTTTACGAGTAGTTTCGAAAATCGTTTTTTCATCATACAAAAAACGTGAATCGTATATTCGAGTCCATTTCTAAAATGTTTATCGGAATGATGCAAATAATATGGCGTTGGAAAGCTGCTGCAAACGCGCTCCTTCCACGTGTAGAAAGTTTTCACTAATTTCCTATGGTTAAAGATTAATTGGAAAAGTAGAGCAAAAACCGCAAACTGAACAGCCGAGTTCGGATTTTCAAGGCCATTTCTAAACGGCTAATCCGATTGCGGAAACTGATATGGCATTGGAAAGCTTATGAAAATGCGCTTCCTTTTCATGAAGAATGTATTTTCTAATTTTGAACGGCTTAAGAGTAATTTAGGAAACGGTCAAAGTTCGGCCGAGTTCGGATTTTCAAGTTAATTTTTTAACTATTTGTCGAAATGCAGCAAATGATATGGCGTTGGAAAGCTTGGATAAATGCGAAACTTTTGTGTATATAATGTTTCTCCTAATTCCTACCATTTTACGTCAATTTTTAAAATGACTGAAATATTATTTTGGTTGTAATTTGTGCAAACTTTCTCAGAATGGGGCAAATAATATACCATTCAAAAGCTACGAAAAATGTGAAACTTTTTCATATAGAATGTTTTTTTAATTCCAAGCCATTTTCCAGTGATTTTGAAAATAGTGAGATCATTTGTTCTACCTTTATTGTGAAACAAATTCTTCGAAAATGCACTGCGTGAAGAACTTGAACTTCTTGGCATGTCTACTTAAACTTCACTCTATTTTTCGTGTGATGCTTTTTGCTCGTAACTCTCCATCCACTTACCGGAATTTAGTAAATTGTATACTGATGGAAAGCTGCTGTAAACACGCAACTTTTCCGTGTTGATGTTTTTTTCATACTCGCGATGGTTTAAAAGATTTTCATCTGAAAATTCATTCAGTGTAGTAGTTGAACTGCTCGTTGTTTTCAAGTCGAACTTCTATCACATATTTTTGTTCATAATTCCTCACCCATTCATCAGATTTTGCACAACATTTTTTTGTATATTTTTGCACATGTAGATACACGCTGAACCTCCTTCACAATAATTTTTGAACTTTCCTAGGCCGACCAAGTGAATTTCTAGCAAAAGACTTTTTAGAATTTGCCTTTTTATTTTTTTATATGAAACACACTTCATGTAATAGTTGAACCATTGTTTGTTTTCACTTTGCGCTTCGACTTTTCTAACCATAACTCCTAAAAAAACTCAATCAAAATCTACATTTTTTGTAAATATCGAACTGCTATTTTCTTTTAGTAACAGAGAAATCCTAGTTTTCTAATAAATATTGAACCTTTCCGTTATTCAAATATGAACTTCTAGACTTTTTTATTATAAATGGTGAAACATCATTCTTTATGAATTTTGTACTCCTCTATTTTTATAATTGAACTTCTTGCTTTCATTCCCTAATAATGGGGAAAATCTGAATTTTGTATAACCATCGAACTGCTCCGCTTTTCAGATTTGAACTTCTAAGATAAATTCGTTTTTATTTAAATTTGTGTTGAGATGCTTTGTTTTTTGTGTTTGACCTTCTTGGGTTTGTAATAAACATTAGAGTTCTTTATCATCTAAATTTAGAAATCTTGGTATTTCTAGAAACGGGGAAGTCCATGTTTTTTTATAAATTTTGAAATGATCAAAAAATTTAAATTTGATCTTCTAGGTTATTTGAGAAATGAGGAAGATCCATTTTCAAAAGACAGGAAAATCGATGACCTTTTTTTGTACAAACATATGTGTCCCTGTAAGTGCATCTAGTGCCACCCCTAGTCGGTTTTGGAGTATTGACGACAAACCTAGTTGAGGGACTAATGTGTTTGTGAGAATTGCAGGATAACACAGGTAGAAGTCCCTCATTGATTCGGTTTTACTACCAGAGATGACCCCTAAAAATGTATGAAGACATGGAAGTCAAAGGTGGTATATGAAGATATTCACATTGAAGACTATGACAAGAGAAGACACTATATGAAGCCTATGGAGCTCGAAGACTTAGATCTTTCGTAGTTCTTTTTCTTTTGTGTTGAGTCATAGGAACCACCGTACTGTTAAGTGGGGTCCAAGAGAACCAGTCAGAATGACTGAAGTGATGCCTAAACCAAAAACCTATGTTTTCGAGTGAAGACTATGAGAGCGAATCTTGTCCAGAGTCGGACAAGTCAGCTTTGCTTGTAGCCCAAGTAAAGTTGCCGTGTGAGTTTGAAATCTGACCGTTGGAACACGTGTCAGTTCCTTAGTGACCTAGGGTCATTTCAGACAAATCAGGTCGGGTTGCCAAGTGGCTATAAATAGCCCACCCCCTACAACCATAAACGATTGGCTTCTCAGATTGAAAGTACGGCTTCTATCGTTTGAGAGCAACCCACCTCGAAGCCTTTGAGAGAGAATTCCTTGCGAGGATAAAGCCCTAACCACCAGAGCCAGAGAGAATTGGGCATCACTTAAGTCTTCTTGTCTGTGTGATCTGAAGACTTATTACACTTGAGGACTGTGCATCCTCCAGTCGGTTAGGCGTCACGTTCTGAGCATCCAAGAGACATTGTGGATTGCCGGTGAACGAAGTCTGTGAAGGTTTGGGAGTCTACCTTGAAGACTTACCAGAGTGATTGGGCGAGGTCTATGTGACCTTAGCTCAAGGAGAATACGGCGAGGACTGGGTGTCCTGAGCTGCGTGTTCAGGACTAGGTGTCCGGGACTGTGTATCCTAAGGTTTAAATACCTAGCCGCTCCAACCAGACATACAGTTGTCACAGCAACTGGAACTGGTCCAACAAATCATTGTCTTCAACGAGTCACTGGTTTCATCTTCACTTCCCTTTACTTACTGTTACTCCTTGTGAAGTCATTGTATGTTTGTACTATCATTTGTCTTCACTGAGTGACTGCGTGTTCTGTTTGGCTTCACAATATCTTCCTACCTGATCCTTACTACCTAGCTGCCATTAGTCTTTGTGCTTTCACTTCATTGAATACTTGACTATGGTTTGCCTAGTGTAGTCTACCTTCCGCTACATGGTAATAGGTTTAATTTTTATCGTTTGTCTTCAAAACTTCTATGTTCTGAAGACTTTCATAAAAATCGCCTATTCACCCCCCCTCTAGTCGATATAACGCACTTTCAATTGGTATCAGAGTAAGGTGCTCCCTTGTTCTGTGTGATTCAGTTTAACCACCTGGAGTTTTAGCTATGTCAACTGCAGGGATAATTAAAGTCTCCATTGCGTGCCCCGTCTTCGATGGAACTGAATATCCCTACTGGAAGAATAAGATGTGCATGCATCTTGAAGCCGTTGACGTCGACCTATGGTATGTCGTCGAGAACGGCGTTCCCAAGGCTGGAGAAGGTGTCACTGTTGCTGATGTCAAGAAATTCGTTCAACTGGACTCTACTGCCAAGAATATCATCTGTGGTCATCTGACCAAAGGACAGTATGGCCGTGTGAGTGCTTTGAAGACATCCAAACTGGTCTGGGACTGGCTCTCCAAGGTCAATGAAGGCATCTCAACCCAGAGAGATCAGAGAATCAGTGTCCTTCGCAACCTCTTCAACCGCTTCAAGCGAAATGACAATGAGAATGTCCAGCACACATTTGACCAACTCACTGACGTCACAAATGAGCTTCAAGCCCTCGGCGCCACTGAGATTACCAAACACGAAGTCATCAAGACGCTGCTGAGATCACTTGATAGTTCGTTTGACATCCTGGCCCTGATGATTCAAGAACGTCCTGATTTCAAGACACTCGATCCGTCTGACATACTTGAGAGTCTCAACACACATGAGTTTCAGCTTTCGGAGAAAAGAGATATCTACGGTCCAAACTATGGGCGAACTCGTGCCTTGAAGGCAAAAGCAGTCTCCTCATCTTCAGAGGAGGAGTCTGCTTCTGAGGAGGCGGAGGTGGAGTCTGAGGAGGAATCCGACTCAGGCGTCGCAAGTCTGGCTACAGCATACGTTGCCAAGTCCATCTTCAACACTGAAGACAATGACTTCATCACCGACACCGATGCAAATGACAAGGACTACTCCGCTTCTACCTACTGCTTCATGGCACGCGGTGCCAAGGTAAACACACGCACTACTCACTATCAAACATCTAGTGACGATGACTCTGATTGTGGTTCAAAACCTAGCTACAAAACACTTGCTAAAATTGCAACTGAACAACAGAAAGCTATGGAACATATTCAAAAACTGTTAGACAAAAGCGATGATCTGTTAGGTGCTGAAATGACTCGATCTGAATCCTTAATTGAAGACATAAAAAATCTTCACGTTAAGTATCAGGAACTTGAAAGTCGTCATGAAACTCTCTCAACAACTCATGAAAAGCTTTCCTATGATTATCTTCAAAGGAAGCAAGATCTTGAGAAATTGAGAGTGGTTCATGAAGATTTTCAAACGGAAAACGAGTCACTTTGCGCCAAACAGATCAGTCCCGCTCAGGAAGGATTTGAACCACCATGTCTTAAATGCATTGAGCGTGATAATGATACTTCTGTTGCTGAATGTTCTACTGCTACTGCTGTTGCAATATCTTCAACTGTTGATGTGGTAACTAACCCCTCTGCTGAGGATACCACCGCTATTGCTGATGAGAATGCTAGGTTGAAGACATTGCTTGAAACAGGGATGTACAAAAGTCTTAAAGGGCATCAGACGCTATGTGATGTCCTGAAAAAGCAGATTCTGAACCGAAACCCTAGGAAAGAGGCTGTAGGGTTCGTAAGGAAAATGAATGCAGATGGCTCTTACTGGAAACCTGAGCAGTACCCCAAAACCATGTGGGTTGCTGCAAAGGAACCTTCAGCAGATCCATCCAATCTATCTGGCTTCACTTGTGCTAACCCCATTATCATTGATGAATCCTTTGATGCAAATTATATACTGTTTAAGAATCAGAATGGTGAAGTGTTTGCCAGGTACATTGGTACTAACTGCAGGAATGGACCGCCTATGAAGAAGATCTGGGTTCCGAAAAGGTGTCTGGAGAGTCTTCCTGTGAATGTCATCATGACACCTCACGTGAAGAAGACAAACCTCAGACCAAAGGCTTCATACGGTCCAAAGGCTTCATACAGACAGAGGACTCACCTGAGTCGCACTAACGCAAATGTTTTGCAGGAAAATCATACTCAGGCATATGAATATGAGAGCGGTTCATCAAACCGCCATGTTCATAAGACCAAGAACTATTCTGCTTATTCTTATGAGTACTATTGTCCGCCTGCAAGACTGTTTGCTAAGGCTTCAAAGCCAAAATTCTCAGATGCTGCACTTAGACTTATTGCTTCTAAACCACCCTTGAAGATGTGGGTGGTTAAGAAGGCTTAACTCTCTTTTGCAGGGAAAGGTCTCCAGCAGAAAACCAAAATCGTCTGACGCTATTGCTGGGGACCTTGAACATCTTGTAGGGCGCAAGATCAAATGCCTAAATGGTCTTACTATGTACTTCGTACCTGAATCGCTTGCTACTCTCCCTATTAGTCCTAACCTGGATCTAAGCTTTCATAACCCACTGGTTCGTCAAATGTTTTTGCTTCACAATGCTCTTGGTGAAGCCTATCCCCCTAACTGCACTGTAGGGTACGACACCAGCGTCTTCAGAATGGATTATTGACAGTGGGTGTACAAATCACATGACTGGCAAAAGAAGTCTTCTTATGGACTCAACCTTACGTCCATCCGACAAGAGCCACATCACATTTGCTGACACTGGTAAAAGTAAGGTATTGGGTCTAGGTAGAGTTGCAATCTCAAGGGATCAACACATGGATAAAGTCATGCTTGTTGAATCCCTTGGCTTCAACTTAATGTCTGTCTCAATGCTTTGCGATTTGAACATGATCGTAATGTTTGGAAAATATCGCTGCCTTGTACTAATGGAATCTGACAAGTCTCTAGTGTTTGAAGGGTATCGAAAAGATGATTTGTACGTGGTAGATTTCTCAGCAGGGCCACAGCTTGCAGTATGTCTTCTAGCAAAGGCTTCAGAATGCTGGCTCTGGCATCGGAGGCTTGGACATGCTGGCATGAGGAACCTCCACACCCTTGCGAAGAAGAAGCATGTCATAGGCATCGAGGGCGTCAAGTTCAAGAAAGACCACTTATGCGGTGCCTGTGAAGCAGGGAAGATGACGAGGGACAAACATCCCTCGAAGACAATCATGACTACTACTCGACCCTTCGAACTGCTTCACATGGATCTTTTCGGTCCCACTCATTACTCAACTCTAACTACTACTGCTTGCCTCTATGGCTTCGTTATTGTTGATGATTATTCTAGATATACTTGGGTGCACATAATCCTTTACAGGACTGAAGTGCAGGATGTCTTCAGACGCTTCGCCAATCGAGCTATGAACAATTTTGGCGCCAAGATAAAGCACATCAGAAGTGACAATGGCACTGAATTCAAGAACACTGGCCTTGATACATATCTTGATACCTTGGGCATCACACATGAATTCTCAGCCCCGTACACGCCATAGCAGAATGGCGTCGTCGAACGCAAGAACAAAACACTAATTGAGATGGCCAGAACGATGCTAGATGAGTACAAGACCCCAAGAAAATTCTGGCCCGAAGCCATTGATACTACATGCCATACAATCAATCTTGTTTATCTTCACAAGCTACTGAACAAGACATCTTATGAGCTCCTTACTGGCAAAAAGACAAATGTCAGTTACTTCAGAGTATTTGGCGCAAGGTGCTGGATCAAGGACCCACATCACACCTCAAAATTTGCACCAAAAGCACATGAGGGTTTTATGCTTGGATATGGAAAGGATTCGCACTCCTATAGAGTCTTCAATCTCTTTCATTACAAAGTGGTTGAAACAGTGGATGTGCGGTTCGATGAGACCAACGGCTCAAAAAGAGAGCAGCTGCCAAGTGTGCTAGATAAAGTTCCATCCAGTGAATCAATCAAGCTAATGGGAACTAGAGAAATTATACCTTCTGAAGCTCATCCTGAAGAAGAACTTATCATTTCAGCACCTGATCAACATGAAGACAATGCTCAGCCTGAAGACATTCCTTCCAACAACGACAATGAGTAGGAAGAGCAAAGTCTTCGCCCTGTACATCCTCGCGTTGCCAATGAAGTGCAAATTGAAAGAATAATTGATAGCATCAATGCACCTGGTCCACTCACTCGTTCAAGGGCAACTCAGCTAGCAAATTTCTGTGGGCACTTCGCATTCGTCTCAATATCAGAACCCAAGAAAGTTGAAGAAGCCTTCATGGAACCTGGATGGATTCAAGCTATGCAAGAAGAGCTTCAACAGTTTGAGATGAATAATGTATGGGAACTGGTTAAGCGTCCTGATCCACGGAAGCACAATATAATAGGCACCAAATGGATATACCGCAACAAGCAAGATGAGCATGGTCAAGTTGTCAGAAACAAAGCTCGTCTCGTTGCTCAAGGATATACTCAAGTGGAAGGCATTGACTTCGATGAAACATTTGCTCCTGTGGCTAGACTTGAAGCCATACGCATACTGCTGGCCTATGCAAATCAACATAACATACTTCTATATCAAATGGATGTGAAGAGTGCCTTTCTCAATGGAAAGATTGAAGAAGAAGTGTATGTTGCACAACCGCCTGGCTTTGAAGATCCAAAACATCCTGACATGGTATACAAGCTCAACAAGGCACTGTATGGCCTCAAACAAGCCCCTCGGGCCTGGTATGACACACTCAAATACTTCCTGAAGAGCAAAGGCTTCATACCTGGTTCCCTAGATCCCACTCTTTTCACGAAGACATATGATGGTGAACTGTTTGTGTGCCAAATATATGTGGATGACATTATCTTCGGCTGCACCAATCAGAAGTACAGTGAAGAGTTTGGATATATGATGCAAGAGCAATATCAGATGTCCATGATGGGGGAGCTGAAGTTCTTCCTTGGTCTTCAAATACGACAACAACGCAATGGCATCTTCATATCTCAAGAGAAGTATCTCAAAGATTGCCTGAAGAAGTTCGGTATGCAAGACTGCAAAGGCTTCACAACACCAATGCCAGCCAAACATCATCTGGGTCCTGATGACAATGGTAAAGAGTTTGATCAATAGGTATACCGCTCCATGATTGGTTCTTTACTTTATCTATGTGCATCTAGGCCAGATATTATGCTTAGTGTTTGCATGTGTGCTCGATTTCAAGCGGCACCAAAGGAGTCGCATCACTTAGCTGTGAAGCGAATTCTTCGATATTTGGCTCACACCCCAACTCTAGGACTATGGTATCCAAAGGGCTCAGAGTTTGATCTGGTTGGATTCTCGGATGCTGATTATGCTGGTGACAAAGTTGATCGCAAGTCTACATCAGGCACATGTCACTTTCTGCGATGATCACTTGTATGTTGGTCTTCAAAGAAGCAGAACTGTGTATCTCTCTCCACTGCTGAATGTGAATACATTGCTGTTGGATCTTGCTGCGCTCAGCTTCTCTGGATGAAGCAAACACTCAAGGACTATGGCATTCACCTGAAGCAAATGCCACTTTCCTGCGATAACGAAAGCGCCATCAAGATTGCCAACAACCCAGTTCAGCACTCGAAGACAAAGCACATTGAAATTCGTCATCACTTTCTCAGAGATCATGTTGTGAAGGAAGGCATTGACATCATACACGTCAACACCGAAGAGCAATTGGCAGATATCTTCACCAAGCCCTTGGATGAGAAGAGGTTTTGCAAGTTACGGTGTGAGCTAAATATTCTGGAATCCTCAAATGTCCTGTGATCAGGCACACATCCTAACCCTTATGCATATTGATGACTTAGATGTGCAACACACGAAGTAAAGTATATCTTCAATCAATGAAGACATACATTCTAAGTGTGAATACATTAATGTGGAATTTAACTTCGGAGCGTCACGATAATTGTGCGCCGTGTCTGGGTCTAATACTTCCTATACGGTGGGTAACGCCACCACCAAACATTCTATTTTGAAGTGTTTCACTCATGGCGTTACCTTGCAATGTCTTCACATTTGGTTTGGCTTCGATCTCAACATATTTTCATGATTATCTTCACTATGTTGATTATAGATATATATGTATATATACTAGTGTTCTGTCCTCTACAGCATTCACTTATAGCTATGTCTTCGTGTTGAATCTTTTGAACTAAGTGAATGTGATCGGACCCTAACCTCTCTATGCTTTCTATCTCAAACTCTATCTCCCCAAGTCATATGCATTCTATTGAAACTGTCGAATGTCTTCTCTGCGTCCTTGTCAGCAGAAGATACAGAGACAACCATTAAGTCCGTTTTCAATGCTCATTCCTCCACATGAAATCCGGAGAAGTAGGAACGACCTCCCGACAATCTAGGCGTGCGTGGGACGTGGAACAAACCCCAAAATTCCGCATAATGGCCACGTGTTCCTCAGATGCGAATCGCCAGGGGCACCTGTGTAATAGCACAGAGCCGCCCCTGTACCTATAAATACACACTCACAGCGGTCATTATCTCTTCTTCTACCCTCGCACGAACCCTAGCACCACCGCTAGCCCTCGATGATGCCGGCGACAAAGCGCTTCGCTGCCGCAACCTCTCCGACGCCGTCTACACGCCGACCGTGGACATCGTCCTCTCCACCGTCGCCGTAGGTGTCCTCCATCACCAAGTTAGGGCACGGAAGATCGAACTGCTCGGCCTCATCTTACACTCCGTCTAGCAGTTCTTAGTGTGGTAAATAAAACTTCCTCTTTTTACAGCACCATTGATCCTATGGATTTGTCACTTTATACCATAAGTAGTTTCTGTTCACACAAGCTAGATCTCTCTCATACTGCATCTTATAACATGCCTAGTATATTCAATTGTGCTTCACAAAGTAGTTAGATTCCTCACTTGTACTGATCTGTGGATTCGTACAAATCTGGAACCAACTTCTTATCTATGAGTGAATGTCTTCGCACAATGAGGTCAATGTCTTCTAAACTGATTTATCTTCAAAATCTTCTGAGAATGCATATGACCTCTTCCCCTTCCCTCGCACCTTAATGCTGTCACAGGTACATGTCCGTGGGAGAATCCTTTGGTTCTCATAGTCTGCATTCATTTGCAGAATTCTTACAGCATCACATAAATTCTCCCGAAGCCAGTTCCTGTTGGTCCAGCAAACGAAAACCTTTGAAGCCTTTGAACGTCTTGAAGCCTTTCAAGTTAAAGTTTATGGCTTCAGAGAAAGCAGCAAGGAAGGGTGGCAGAAAGCGTCGTGGTGAGACCTCCAGAGATCTGCCAGATGAACTCTCAGAAATGTACAAGACAGATCCTGAAGAGGATTACAGTCAGCGCAAGACCCGAATCCAATGGATTCGAAGATATTGGGCAGAACAATGGTTCAAATACAGATTTGTGACCCAGGAGTATGCTGAGAAAAACGCCATCAAGAGACCGTGGGGAGACATCCTATTCAAGAATCTTCTACCCAGGTCCAGAGATGAAGCCATTGCTCAAGGCTTCTATCCATGCATGGTCCGTGGACCACAGCCTGCTGATGCACACTCGTCGTCACTGCTATGGTGTCGTGACGACAATCTGTTCAAGCGCAACTTCCAGTTTGCTAAGAACTCAGCGAAGCAGAACAAGAAGACTTTTGGGTTAGACTTCAACCCTGGTCCCTCATCTCCAAGGGCAAATGGCACACGACATGCAGAACCCAATGTCATCGGTCCTTTCGCCAACCTTGAAGGCCTCATCACCTACATCTTGGTTCAAGGGACTGCAGTGAATGAGCCTGCAGCTGACACTGAGTCTGATGACGCGCCTGCAGTGCCGAAGCCAAAGCAGTTGAAGAAGCCAAAAGCTTCAAAGCCGGCCCCTTCAACAAAAATCTCAAGGGCGAAGCCATTGGCAACTGCACCTCCTGAAGACAGTGTGCAGTCTGAAGACTTATCACGCGTCTCTAAGCCCTAGAAGGCCAAGATGCCTCTGTCTCACACTGGCCAAGAGCTAACAGCTGCTGCCATTCTGCGCAATGACGACATTGATCTATCAAGTGATGAAGATCTTGCAGATGACGCTCTTGAGCAACTCATCAAGAGCAAAGAAGAAGCAGAAATCTTCAATGATCTGCCTCTCTTTGATGTCACCATCATCCACAACTTCATTGACGAGTGGTTTGACATGCCAAACATCAGCTTTGAAGATCTGCAGCTACCCATTGGCCTAAGTGTCGCCTTCCAAGGCGCCATTGCTTCAGAACTTGCTATTGCCCAGCGCATTGTTGAACTGAAGCAGAAGATTGACTATGAAAAGGCTCAGTTCAAGAAGCATATGGCCAAGCTCAGCGTGCAAGAAGTGAAGAACTTCAAGACAATGATGCACGAGCTTAAGGAAGCCTTTGTGAAGAAGCGTGCAGAAGCTCAGGGCTCGCGTGAGCGCATGAAGAATCTGGCTGACAGATGTGTGCAAGCCTATAATGAGGCTGAGAAGCGCAAGGCACTTGGGCGCCCTGGCATCGACCCCAGGATGGCCGCAAAGAAGAAGAAGAAGCCTGCTACGGCTGAACCTGATGCACCAAGGCAAGAAGCAGTTCTGATTGTCTTCCCAACTAGACTGACTGGCTCGAAGCCAAAAAGCCGGTCAATACTTCAGAGCTCAAGAAGACAAGGACTGCTGAGGCTGAAGCCAGGAAGAGGAAACACTCTGAAGCCTCTCCTACTGCCCCCTCCAAGAAGAAGAGGAAGACCAAGAAAGCTTGGGCTGCTTCCATAGAGCCCTTGATAGTTGAACCCATTTCTATGGTCTATCCTGAAGCTGAACGACAACTGACAATTCATGAGCCTGCTTCCACAGAGGCTCATGAAGCTGAAGACATTCCAGCAGCTGATCCCATCGCTGCTGAAGACATTGGTCAACATGACAATGTAGAAGATGGTGCAGTCCTTCCTCAGCATGAAACAGCGAACTCATCAGCATTGGTCGTCCACTGACGCCAATTGCACAGGATGCTTCATGGGCGGATCGCCCACAAGAGGAAGAAGACTATGAGGCCCAGCCCACTCCAACTCCACAGGCGTCGTCTGCGTTCCGCAGGCTTCGCAAAGGTCCAAGGCCTCAAGTCTCTGCTGAAGACATTCCGGCTGCATCAGCCGCAGAAGGAGTCCCACAAGATCCCACTCCCCTGTCCCACCAAGAAGCAGTTCTCCAGGAGAATGTGCTTGTGACCGACCCTCCAGCTAGTCAAGTGGAGGATGAAAATCGTGAGGCTGTCACAACCACCAATGAAGCTAATGTGGAGCCCTCCCCAGCAAAAGCTTCAGAAGACAGTGAAGCCACTGATCCCGCCACTTCTGTTCCTGAGTCTGCTGCCGGTCCCCAATTCAACTATCATGTTAAGCACAGGCCTCAGGTCCAGAAGCCAATCCCAAGACTGCCAAGGTTTCCAGGTCCTGCATCAGCACCTGGCTCCTTCAACATCAATGGCTTCAGGGCAGACAACACGTTCTTCAATAGCTCCAGGAACCCCTACTCAAGGGAAAGGATATCATCTGATCGGTTCTGGAGCTATCCTCGGCGAAGCTATTACTCTTGCATTCTGTACAACCAAGGTCGCATTTTCCCACACAAGCGCCTTGATGTTGAAGCTATAGTTGGTCTGCCCTGTCTGGAAGAAGCTTTAGATTGCTTCAAGGAAGTTGGACTGCTGCCGTTCATTACTGACGAAGAGCATTGGAATGAAGAGTTGCTGCTTCAATTCTATGCCACACTTCACATCAGAGGGTACAGCAGAGATCCGAAGACTTGGGTCCTGGAGTGGATGACTGGCAACGTTCATCACAAAGCCAATGCATTTGACATCATTGAGCTCACTGGCTTGCCCACTCCTGGCGATCTCTTCGAGCAAGGCTGTCAGCTACATGCTGAAGCTATTGAGAGCATCTTTCAGTGGCCAGAACCTGATATGAGTCAGATGCTCAGCATGATGAAGCCATTGCCCCAAGATGCTGCTTATCCCACAGAGTTCTTCGTTGAAGACCTTGAGTACCTGCCAAGAACCATCTATCACATCATCAGGCGAACTCTCTGGCCTATCAAAGGGCACTCCAAATGCCAAGCTTCAGGGTGCAATGAAGACTTTGGTCTTCTATATACTTCATGGCAAATGCTTCAATGCACAGGACTTCTTCATACGCCAACTTGCTGCATCAGGCATTGATCTGTTTGGTTTGAAGTTCTACGCCCCTTGGGTCATGCGGCTGATCAAGCTACACTCCGCCATCTCGTATCAGCCCTTAGCCCGCAACCATCGGATCTTCTTGCCTGACGTGGACATGTCTACTGAAGCCATATATTCTGAGCCTGGCAAGCAACCTCTAAGTCTTCAGAATGCAGAACATCAGAGTTTTACTCAGAACATTGAAGGCGTTGAAGCAATTTCTCGGGTGTATCCTTTGGCTGGCACTACACGTGCACCACACCCTGCTTCCACTGAAGCCACTGACAGTGCCACTGCTCTAAGACCCAAGAAGCGCGCTCGTGTTCTCAATGACCGAGAGCTTCTTGTAGCTCTACATCAGAAACAGGATAGGCATCATGACTGGCTGAAGCGTCAGATGAAAAGCCTCTTGGTGGATGTTAATCGCACTCGAAATCTTGCCACCAAGAATGCTTTCGTTGCCCATGAAACCTGTCGCCGCACATGGAAAGGGCTCACGATGATGTGTTCTGAAGCTGATCTTCAAGAGGATGGCTTCACTGAGAGATTCAAGTTTGACTCCACACCTCCTCGAAGGGCTGTGCTGCTAGGAACTCCATCCCTTGAAGACTCTGAGTTCTCTTCCTCTGCTGCCACAGTGACTGCCAGGATTATTGAGGAAGAAGACGATGCTACTTCACCACCACCTCCTTCAGCACCTCCAAGCTCTTCTGCACCGCCAAACAACACCAACAACCCTGCTACTTCACCTACTCCTCATGGGAACGAGTAGAGGCTCTATGTCTTCAAACCTTTTTGATCATTAATGACAAAAGGGGGAGAAGCATATGAGATTGATAGTCTTCAAGCGGGTCCATATGGACGGGTGCTTTATATTTTGCTTCGTGCTTACAACTCTTGTTTTTGCTACATTTGGTTCTTATGAGTTGTAACACTTAAACTAGATGGTCGTCTGCTACTTATTTGCCACCTTGTTTTGCGAAGATAAATTCCGCATGTGCGACGATAAATTCCGCACTTAGCTCATTCTGCAGACGTCCATTTTGCATTATGCATGTCATTATCTTCATATACTTTCACATGCATAGTGGATTATCATCATAAGTTGAAGTGAATCTCCACAAGTACAACCTGCCATGTGCATTTGCATTCCAAAAGCAAATTAACTTATATGCACATCTTTAGGGGGAGCCCTTGCAACTTATGAAGACAATTCCTTATCCTTTACAATTTCACAGATCATATTCCCCGTTGAAAACTTCAACTAGTTTGTCATCAATCACCAAAAAGGGGGAGATTATAAGTGCATCTAGTGCCACCGCTAGTTGGTTTTGGAGTATTGACAACAAACCTAGTTGAGGGACTAATGTGTTTGTGAGAATTGCAGGATAACACAGGTAGAAGTCCCTCATTGATTCAGTTTTACTACCAGAGATGACCCCTAAAAATGTATGAAGACATTGAAGTCAAAGGTGGTATATGAAGATATTCACATTGAAGACTATGACAAGAGAAGACACTATATGAAGCCTATGGAGCTCGAAGACTTAGATCTTTCATAGTTCTTTTTCTTTTGTATTAAGTCATAGGAACCACCGTACTGTTAAGTGGGGTCCAAGAGAACCAGTCAGAATGACTGAAGTGATGCCTAAACCAAAAACCTATGTCTTCGAGTGAAGACTATGAGAGCGAATCTTGTCCAGAGTCGGACAAGTCAGCTTTGCTTGTAGCCCAAGTAAAGTTGCCGTGTGAGTTTGAAATCTGACCGTTGGAACACGTGTCAGTTCCTTAGTGACCCAGGGTTATTTTGGACAAATCAGGTCGGGTTTCCAAGTGGCTATAAATAGCCCACCCCCTACAACCATAAACGGTTGGCTGCTCAGATTGAAAGTACGGCTTCTGTCGTTTGAGAGCAACCCACCTTGAAGCCTTTGAGAGAGAATTCCTTGTGAGGATAAAGCCCTAACCACCAGAGCCAGAGAGAATTGGGCATCACTTAAGTCTTCTTGTCTGTGTGATCTGAAGACTTATTACACTTGAGGACTGTGCATCCTCCAGCCGGTTAGGCGTCACGTTCTGAGCATCCAAGAGACATTGTGGATTGCCGATGAACGAAGTCTGTGAAGGTTTGGGAGTCTACCTTGAAGACTTACCAGAGTGATTGGGCGAGGTCTATGTGACCTTAGCTCAAGGAGAATACGGTGAGGACTAGGTGTCCTGAGCTGCGTGTTCAGGACTGGGTGTCCGGGACTGTTTGTCCTAAGGTTTAAATACCTAGCCGCTCCAACCAAACGTACAGTTGTCACAGCAACTGGAACTGGTCCAACAAATCATTGTCTTTAACGAGTCACTGGTTTCATCTTCACTTCCCTTTACTTACTGTTACTCCTTGTGAAGTCATTGTATGTTTGTACTATCATTTGTCTTCACTGAGTGACTGCGTGTTCTGTTTGGCTTCACAATATCTTCCTACCTGATCCTTACTACCTAGCTACTATTAGTCTTTGTGCTTTCACTTCATTGAATACTTGACTATGGTTTGCCTAGTGTAGTCTACCTTCCGCTGCATGGTAATAGGTTTAATTTTTATCGTTTGTCTTCAAAACTTCTATGTTCTGAAGACTTTCATAGAAATCGCCTATTCACCCCCCCTCTAGTCGATATAACGCACTTTCAGTCCCTTTTTTGTTTTCCATTTTTGTTGAACTCTCCAATTTGTTAAATATGAACTTTGAGAGTCGGAATTATTCTAGACGAGCCTTGTTTCGTTCTTCATATAGGAATATCATGGTGCTTTGTTTTTAAAATTTGGACTTCTTGTTTATATTTCTAGAAACAAAAAAATCCTAATTTTTTATTACGATTGAACTCCTTTGTTAGTTTAATTAGAACTTCTCGGTTTAACAACGAAAATGAAATGCTTTGTTATTCTTTTTTTCATAAACTTCAAACTTCTCTACTATTTTAATTCGAACATCTTAGTTTTGTTCTTTAGGAAAAAATATGATTTTTAAATAAGCATCAAACATTTTTGTTAAGTTGAACTTCATACTTTTATTTTCCTATGAACGGAAAGAATTTGAGTTATCCGTATACATTGAACTACTACGTTACTTTAATTTGAATTTCTTGTTTTTATTTCTTTACTAACAAGGAAAATGTGAGATTTTTACAAATATTTAACTGCTCTATTTTTGTAATTTGTACTTGGTTTTGTAATAAACATCGAACCGCTCCGTTATTTAAATTTGAACTTCTAGTTTTTTTAGAAACAAGGGATAAGTTTTTTATAAACTTTTGGAACTACTCTATTTCTTTATTTGACCATCTTAGGTTTTTTATAAACATTCTATTTCTCTGTTATTTAAATTCTAAACCTCTAGTTTTTTTTCTTGAAATGGGGAAAATACCATGTTTTTTGTATAATTTTTGAACTGATCTTCTTTTTTATTTGAACTTCTTGGTTTATTTTTAGTAAAGGTGAAACTCCTAGGTTTATACTAAACTAGCAAACTGCTCCTTTATTTTAATTGAAGTTCTATTTCTTTAAACAAGTGTACATTTTTTACCTTTTCTCGTAGTTTTGTTACTGTTCACTTTAGTTACATGATGTTTTACAATGGAACATTTGTGTACAACCTTGGATTCACAAGGTTCCCTCATTAACTAAAATTTTTTGTATGCTCAACTCTCTTTTTTGGACACCCAAGGTGTGTTGCCTCTTGAAAGCATTTTTTTTAACTATCAGCGACAGAAACTATGAACTTCTCACCCACATAACGTATTTTGTACACCCCACACACCAGGCACACACAACCGAAGTATATCTTTTTTCAAATTTGCGAATTCCTACAACTAGCGCACACATTGAACCTTCACAAGGATAAGGCTGAACTTCCTCATTTTTACACCCACACCGGAACAGGAGCACAGAAAGACAACTACGGGCACATTGTGCTTGAGAATTTCCATCCCCGGGCACATGGTGCTTGAGAAGGACACTGTAGTGCCCCAGTATTCACAGACAAATAAATTTAGTGCCCCGGTATTTGTGTTGAACTCTTTTACCTGACAAGGATACATTAGAAGTCATTTTCTAGGGCTTACTTTAGTAGTGCAAGGGAGCAGAAACAAGGTATTAGAACTAAAATGCAGTTTGGGGATATAAATATGTGATCACCAGTTTCACATGTTCAAAATCACTTCTACAAGATAAAAATTGTGAAGTCACTTCACAAGAGGCACTGAATGGAGAGACCTACAGGGCCTCTACGGTGGTAACATTGTGTTCAGCCTCCTCTTAATGTTTTGACCACATCAGCGGTTGCACGAACGCCTCCACCGTGCACACTATAGCGGCCACTGCCAATAAGAAAGATGGCTCTTGGATCTTCAGCTAGCCAACAACTTGAACTTCAGTTCTCATCCAAACACCATGTTTAGACTTTTCACAAAGTAAACAATGTCAGTTCACCTAGGGATTCCAGCGAACATAAAAATGTGCTCCAAAAACTCTCTTACTCTCAAATTTTACTTTCTCTTGCTGCCAGTTTTACTCGAACTTCCATCACAATTTTACTCGACCTGCCACGGATGCTCTATAACCACTTCATCATGAACAACAGTTAGTAGTAGGACTCGCCTGTCAACAGGCTCGTCGGAGTTGTGCATGGGGATGGAGGAGGGAACGAGAGCAAGGAGGCTATTGTCGACGTGCCGCGCTCGAGGACAAAGAAGCCCGCCGGTTCGAGGATGAAGGAGCCCGCCAGAGCAGCACTGCTCCCACGTGTGAGCATCTGTCAGATCCAGCTGGTCGCAGATGTTGAAGGCGGATGGAGACGGCCATGCTCGAGGAAGAAGGAGCTTGCCGGAGCAGAACTGCCTCCCCTCGTGAGCATCCATCGGACCCACGGATTAGCATTTGTTGGGGGTGGCAGGAGATGATCGTGCTCGCCGGATGGGGTGAACTACCCGAGCCCCGGGGATCAACTACATCCAGCTCGTCGTGCGAGAGGGGTCGACGGAGAAGGGAGTGGTGCTGGCGCTCCGAACTTTGAGCTCGCCGTGCGGGAGGGATCCGCCACGAGGAGGCGGGGTGGCGGTGTGGCGGAGAAGGCGGGTCCGCGACATGGCGGAGGAGGCGGGCCGACGGGGCGCCGGAAGGAGACGGGGGCGGCGGCGGCACCCGGAGGAGGCAGGGACGGCGGCGTGGCGCGTAGGGCTGGTGGGCCCCGGGGGATTGGCGCGGCCGCAGGAGTTGGTGTAACATCCCAAAATTCTAAATTTTGGAATGTTATATTAAATAAATTATTATGATTGTTTGTTTGATTGTTGTGTGATTGATTGTGTGAAATTGAGTGAAAATTGAAACTTTTTGAAAGTTGAATGAGAGGGAATAAAAGGACTTTCCCAAAACTTTCATCTTGCATTTTGATCTCCATGAATTCAAATTCATTTCATCACAAAACCCTAGAGTGAATATAATATGACTTCTTTCATTTAAAGAAATGAAAAAGGGGTTGAGAAGATTTGAATTCCATTTGGGAATGTTTTAACTCAGAAACTTTATGCCACTCAAGGATTTTCATGAGAGAAGATAATAGGACTTCTTCAAAATATATGAAATAGAGTGGGGAGTGATGAGGACCACTTTTGAAATTTATTTGAATCACTTTTGAAAAAGTTTTCCATTTGGAGTTTCAAGATCTTTTCTATAAAATAAATAGAGGGTTTAAAATCACTTTCTCAAATATAAAAGAGTTGGGAAAATTCTGTAGAATATTATTTGGAGTTATTGGAGTTTATTGGGTATTTATTATATTGACCAAAAGTGCATTTATTGCATTATAAAATTATCTACAAAATCTTATATGCTTGAATAAATGTTCACTATGCTATAGATGTTCCAAAATAATTTTAGAAATTATCATGGTATTTTTAGGATTTTGTTTGGTTTTTTTGGGTTCCAAAAGCTTTTCTGTAAAAAAACGCACGCACACTGACACACACGCGCACACACCAACCGGCTTACTTGGCTGAAAATGGCCCAGCGGCCCAGCTGGCAATTGGCCCACGGCCGATCTCCCGCGCCCGAGCGAGACCCCCAGAGCCCGCAGGCCTCTGCCTTGTTTGCCAGCCCCTCGTCTCCCTCTCGCTCGCACGCAGCTGCCGCTGCCAGGAGGGCCCCACCCAGGTCGCCCCCAACCTCCTGCTCGCCCTACACGGGATCAGCACGCCGCGCACGCATGCCGAAACTGCCGGGCGAAGCCCTCGCGGATGAGCTTATCTCCGCGACTCCGCAGCCACTGCTCGCGCCTATAAAACCCCCATGACCCCCTCTCTCCATTCTGCCACTCCGCATCGTCCCTCGCTCCTCATAGCCGCCGCCCCGCCACCTTGCATCTCGCCGGCCGAAGTTACCTCGCCGGTCCGTTCTGTCATCCGTAAGGCTGCATCGACCTTGTTTTTCTTCACCCAAATACTGCCCGAGTCTGTGCGCATTTGTTTGACATTGTTTTTGCCCCTAGGGACCGCCGGAGACAACGCCCCGACGACATGCGTCCTCGCCGGAGCACGGAGCCGCCATCCCCATGCAGCACAACCCCGCCGTCCCCGACACGAGCCACCTCCACCACCGGACCGCCAACCTCGCGCCTGTCTCGTCCGTCATCTTCCCCGTCGCCGAGGAGCACCGCAGCCGCAGCCCCATCCGCCGCCTAACGCCAGCGCCACCATCTCTTGTACGTCGCCGTCGCTACCATAAGACGAGCCCCCTCTCATTCGTTTTTTAATTATTTTAGTATTAGATTAGATTGGTTAACCGCGATTTTATTAAACCGTGCAGTTTAATGAAAACCAGTCTCCGGTTTTCTTCTTATTTAGCCACGGTAGTGTTTTTTTACTTAGTGGACATTCATCGTATAGCTACCGCAGTGAACACTCTTCAGCTACTAGAAATCCGCCACGTGGCTAGGGACCTGGTCGTGAATAAAACTTTCACAGTCAAGTCCCTGAGTTTTTAGTTTAGCCCCTAAACTTCGAATGGTTGTATCTTTTTAACCGTAGATCCAAATTCGATGAAACCAGTGGCAAATTCTTCTTCATGTTTAGATCTATCTAGTAGCATCATGTTTGTAAACTTTTTCCAGATTCAAATTTGAACTTTATTCAGATTGGAATTCAAACTTCAAATGGTCATATCTCCTGAACTGTAGTTCCGATTGATGTGATTCTTTTTGCACTGTGTCACCGTAGCCAAACCCTACCACCTGGACCATTGCCACTATACTTTTCACACTATCAGTATCTATCCATGATAGTTTTATTACTATGCCAAGTATGCACGATAGATCACATCACGGTTTTGCACCTTATGTCACTTATTGTTAGCACCTAGAATTATTTGAATGCAAGTTATGTGTGTTGGATTTCCATTTGGGTTTCCGAGTCTTTTGTGTTGCATGTTATTGCTCTCTAGAATGATTGCTTATGTATGTTATTTGAATTTGACGATAGACTGTCCGGAGTGCGAAGCCGAGTACTATCGATCTCTAGAATTCAACTACCAGTATCAAGGCAAGTTCACATTTGATCATTCTTTCAATTACCTATGTTTTATATTATGCACTTAGTCCTTTTGTGGTAGGATTGCATGGTAGGATTTATTGTTGCCAGATGGCTATGTCGTTACCTAGTAGTTCATTTGAGGTAGGTCTGATCTATACATCCTTGTCACCATCGTGTAAGTTTATTTTTGCCTCGCTAAATTTAGACGTGGTTTGGGAAGCGAACATGGTGAGACATGAGTGACAAAGTAGTAATCAGGACCAAGACTTGTAAATGAACTACCTGGGCGGTATTTGGTTTGAATGGTGGCGAAGTACAGTGGGAGCAAACATGGTTCATCCATGGTGGGGCACCACTAGTGGTTGGCCGCCCAGGCTCAAAGGGATCAAACATGTTCTCATGTCTAAAAGCTTACATGTGCAGCCACAAGCCAACATGGGCTCTGGCTTAGTTGGGTAGTTAGTGTGACCTCTTCCGGGATAGGCTACCAGATGTAGAATGAGTAGGTGTACCGTCCTATCCATGGGTTAAGGGGAAATACTTTCAAAAGACTATGTCTCAGTCATCCTGTTCTCAAACACCAGGCAATGTGAGAATTTCAAGGGAGGCGATCGAGTCTTGTTGGTAAAAGTGCGCAAACCACTGTAGAGTGTTAAAACCTAATCGATTAGCGGTGTCCCCGGTTACGGACAACTTGAGCATCTAGTAGTGGAAATGCTGGGCGATCTCATCACTCTTAATTTAAACAGTTGGGTTTAAAATGGAACTTTGGGAATGGATTGAGTTCGGTTTGCCAACTCATCCTATGCTATATTGTAGTTGTAGAATAATACCTTTTATTCTAGGGAAAAACTAGCTTTATGCAAAACCAAACTTAGAGCTTTCCACCAGCCAAACTGCATGTACAAATAGGTTCATTATTCTTATGATGTGACTTGCCAGTACATTCAATGTACTGGCCTACATGGTTGCAACATCTTATGTTGCAGGACTTTCTACGATGAGTAAGAGTTACATTGTATCAGAGCACGATGAGTAAAACTTACACGACGGGTCGCTATAGAGATGGTATCAGAGCACATGTTGACTGTAGGACGTGACCCTAGAAACTGGAAACCCTTAGGAAAGGATTTCTCTAAAACTTTATTTTCAAAAAGATCCTTTACCTCTCTTCTTTTCTCAGCTTTATCTAATCTTTCCTTTTACCTCAAAGAGTTAGACAATACCCCTTTTCCCTTGGACCACACGAAGGATGAACTGAAGCCACTCCGAGAACGACAAGATATTAGACTTCACCATACACTAGAAGAATTGAAGGTACAACAGTCGAAGCCTCTGAAGAATTAAAGAATTTGAAGACACTGACATATTCCAAGATTTATATGAACTTTAGAGGACCAAACCCCTATTGTGTACTCACGTTAGATGCGATGTTTGTGAGCTGTCATTGTTTGATGTTTTTCTTGACAGCAACAAATAAAACTTATTTTCAAAACTATATTGTGTGTATTGCGTGTATCTCTCTCTATCCCTCTTATCTCATTCCAAAACCCTTGGACCCAATAGATGATGAATGAAGATGTACTTGTATTCTCTGGACCGATGACTCAGCCGGAGGCAGAGCTATGGATTCAAAACATGGAGAATAACTTCAGGAGCAATTTGGTTGCAAGGAAGTATGAGGTTCAATATGTTCTTCAGTACTTTACAAAAAGTGTTGCAACCTGGTGGAAAATGCATCAGGCCATACAAGGATGTAATGGAGCAAAAACTTGGGAGGAATTGAACAAGACTGTATTGGGATTCCGTCTTATCCGGAAACAGGGTGATAAACCGATGAAGGAACCTTGTGCCTACAAGATATGCGGAGAAATAGGACACACCCTGTGACGCCCCGAGACCAACGCTTCAGAAGACTTCCATATTTTCGTGATCGCCGTGTGTTTCATTTGTGCTTGCTCTTTTATTTTTGCATTGCCATGCCCATCTTTGTCATGTTGCATTTGTGCCTCTTGTCATTTTTTCATTCTCATAATCATCATGTGCATTGTCATATTCATGCATGCTACATTGTTGCATGCTTCATGTATGATCATGCATCATCACCTCCTCCTTCCTTATTCTTTCCTTCATTTTGGCAAGTGGCCTTTCCCCCTCCTCCATAAATTTTCATTCTTTTCCTGATGCTAGTTCACCATGCCTAAACCCTCTCTGCCAATTTTTCTGCTCTTTTGGACTTGATTTGGTTGAAATCAAAATTGCCTCAAGTTTGAATTTAGTTCAAACTTGCGATAATTTTTCTTTCTCTAAAAATGCCCAAAATACTTATTTCAAATAGTGCGTAATTCCAGCGTCGTGGGGATATTCTTATATCTCTCATACACCCCTCTTTTATCCCTGTGCTTTTCTGTTTATTTTCTGCCTGAGGAAAATAAAAAAGAAAAGAGATAGCAGCAAGAGCGGCCTGTCTGGGCCTCCTTCTACCAGGCCAGTCCAGCAGCAGTCCAAGCAGCCGCCTTAGTGCAGCCCCCTCGCTCTCTCCTGTGGTGAATCCACGCTGGACACCCATCCGGACCCACCTGGCAGCCTCTCTAGTCCTACTTTTCTTCCTCCTCCCGATCACCTCTCCTCTCATAGTAATATTCAGGGGCACATGGCCACCGTGGCTACCACGGCGCCCACGCCCATCCATTTTAACCAGCGCTCCCTCCCTAGGGTTTCCCCTTCCTCCTCCGTGCCGCCCGCCAGGTAAGGGTAGCTCCACCTCGCCCCATCGCCGCCGCCCGACGCCATGGCCGGCTCGTGCTCAAGCTTTCCTCCAACGTAGCAAGCTCGTCACCGACCCTTTCTTCATCCATGCTTAATCCTTTTGTGGTAGGATTTATTGTTGCCAGATGGCTATGTCGTTACCTAGTAGTTCATTTGAGGTAGGTCTGATCTATACATCCTTGTCACCGTCGTGTATGTTTATTTTTGCCTCGCTAAATGTAGACGTGGTTTGGGAAGCGGACATGGTAATACATGAGTGACAAAGTAGTAATCAGGACCAAGACTTGTAAATGAACTACCTGGGCGGTATTTGGTTTGAATGGTGGCGAAATACAGTGGGAGCATGCATGGTTCATCCATGGTGGTGCACCACTAGTGGTTGGTCGCCCATGCTCAAAGGGATCAAATGTATTCTCATGTCTAGAAGCTTACGTGTGCAGCCACAAGCCGACATGGGCTCTGGCTTAGTTGAGTAGTTAGTGTGACCTCTCCGGGATAAGCTAGCAGATGTAGAATGAGTAGGTGTACCGGCCTATCCGTGGGTTAAGGGGAAATACTTTTGAAAGACTATGTCTCAGTCATCCTGTTCTCAAACACTAGGCAGTGCGAGAATTTCAAGGGAGTCGATCGAGTCTTGTGGGGAAAAGTGTGCAAACCTCTGCAGAGTGTTAAAACCTAATCGATTAGCCGTGTCTCCCGTTACGGACAACTTGAGCATCTAGTAGTGGAAATGCTGGGAGATCTCATCACTCTTAATTTAAACAGTTGGGTTTAAAATGAAACTTTGGGAATGGATTGAGTTGGGTTTGCCAACTCATCCTATGCTATACTGTAGTAGTAGTAGAATAATACCTTTTATTCTTGGGAAAAACTAGCTTTATGCAAAACCAAACTTAGAGCTTTCCACCAGCCAAATTGCATGTACAAATAGGTTCATTATTCTTATGATGTGACATGCCAGTACATTCAATGTACTGACCTACATGGCTACAACGTCTTATGTTGCAGGAGTTTCTACGATGAGTAAGAGTTACGTTGTAGGGTTATGGTCTACACTCAACTTTCCGTTGGCGTTGATAGAACTCCACACCCTTATGTTTGTTTCCGCTGAGACTTATGAGGTATATATCAGTTTTACGTTATTTATACATGTGATTGCACTTTGATATATACATTGATGTACTGTGTGTGCTACCATACCGATCCAGGGATGGCACAGACACACAGAGGCTTGACCGTTTGAGGTCGGGTCGCTACAGTTGGTGGAGGTCATGAGGTGGGGGACGTGGGGGTGGGGTGTTTTTCCTTTGTTAGTTTTTTGACGCTGTGTTATTCGAGTTCGGGACCATCTAATCCCTTCTATATAAGGTGCGTCGTGATCAGAATAACTATTATGATCCCATGATCACGGGATAAAAATATTATTCTGATCATAACCTGAAATTCCTGAGTTACACAACCTGACTTCTCTCTGTACGAACCCAACCTTCAGGCTATCTTCGCAACCGAGTCTCCCCGCGCGAATTGTTCTGGTCAGTCGTGTTCTACGTGATGTAAGTGTAATCTGCAAATGGTTTTTAGCAACTAAATGACTATTTTAAATAGAAATCTCGTTCATTGGTGGATTTTGCTCTCAGGTCATGATGAACATGTGTCTGTTGCAATTTTACTACCTGAGTTGTTCGACTTGAACTTCCCCCGGTGCTAGGCTGAAATTCCGCAAACATTGCCGAAATGGTTCTTGCGATATACCATTGGAAAGCTATGGACACGAGTATCATCATCCAAGTTAATTTTTTGGTAAAATGTAAGCGGTTTAAGAGCAGTTTTTGTAAGTGCATCTAGTGCCCCTTAGTGATTTTGGTGTATTGAAGACTTATAGGTTAAGGGACTAATGTGTTTTTGAGTGTACACTGGTCTATAAGTCTATGAGGAGTTTGATATTTACAGAGAAAGTCGACCCCTAAAAATGAAGTTCTTCGACTGAAGACTTTGGATTTCTGAAGACTTTCTGAAGACTTTCAAAGTGAAGAAATTGGTGCAATCCTAAAGACATGGTATTCATTCGAGGAACATGAAGCATGAAGACTTTTGTTTTCATAGTTTCATTTTCTCTTTCTTGAGTCATAGGAAACACCGTACTGTTAAAGGGGGTCGAGGAAATACTAAGGAAAAATTTCCATGTGATGCTCAACTCAAAATCCTACACCTACCAATCCCTTCGAGCGAAGCCATTGGAAATCTCATAAGGTTCAGTCATATTCTTCAGTGACAGAGACGAAGTTCTTCTGGTCTCTGGGGAATTTGTTCTGACTGAGGAGTTAGGAATTCGCCAGTGCGGATTGCCTACACGGTGAGGAACATGATAGACCTGAGGAATTTGATACTCAAATTTCCAACCATTGTGGTGCCTTGTGCCAGCTGTCCCAAAATATCTACCCACCTAATGGTCATATCATTGAAGGGCATTTATGTCTTATCATATGGGGCTGCTCCCTAGGCTATAAATAGCTGCCCCCTACAACCACTAGCTAGTTGGCTGCTCTGAGAGAAACCGACGCTTGTCATTTGAGAGCAGCCCATCCTCCGAGGACTTTGAGCGAAAATCATCAAGTGAGGAAAACCCAAACCCAAACCCAAACACCTACAAACCCCAAGTGACTGAGCATCACTGAAGTGACTGATCCTGCGTGGATCCGACGCTTGTTACCTTTGAAGACTGTGCTTCTTCCAGACGGTTAGGCATCAAGGTCTAGAGCATCCAAGAGGAACTGTGGATCGCCGAGTGACCAAGTTTCTGAAGGTTCGGAAGTCACCTGAAGACTTACCACGAGTGATTGGGCGAGGTCTTTGTGACCTTAGCTCAAGGAGAATACGGTGAGGACTATGTGTCCGGGACTGTGTGTCCTCAGGTTTAAATACCTAGCCGCTCCAACCAGACATACAACTGAGACAACAGTTGGAACTGGTCTACCAAATCATTGTCTTCACCAAGCTCACTGGTTCTATTTCCTCAACTCTTTCATTTCCTCATAACTGTGTTGAGTGCTTGTTCGTATCTGTGTTTGAATACTTTGACTGAAGACTTTCTCAATTTCCTCAGTTCAATTTCTTCACTCTGTTTGTCTTCATCCTGTGTTATCCTGTGTTTACGCTTTCTTTACTTTGTGCTTGTCTTCATTTCATCATGATGACTATGCTTGTGCTCTGTTATGTTTACTTTTGAGTACTTATTCCGCTGCTAGTAGTTCTTCGCCAAGGAATTTCCTCACCTGCAAACTCCTCAATGAAGAATTCATAAAAGTCGCCTATTCACCCCCCCTCTAGTCGATATAACGCACTTTCAATTGGTATCAGAGCAAGGTACTCCCTTGTTCTGTGTGATTTTGGTTTAACCGCCTGGAGTTACAGTTATGTCGACCGCAGGTATGAAGAAAGTGACATGCCCCATGTTTGACGGTCACGAGTATCCCAAGTGGAAGGCCATGATGAAGAAGGGCCTCATGGCGATGAACAATGAGCTATGGACCGTCACTGAGATTGGTCTGATCGATCTGTGCAATATGGCGGAAGCTGATGACATTCGCAAGTACACTCTTCTAAACCTCACGGCAAAGGACGTCATCTGCTCCTATCTGTCTCAAAATCAGTTCAGGAATATCATGCATCTCGGTCATGCAAAGCTTATCTAGGACCGTCTCTCTGAGGTCTATGAAGGTCATCGAACCTGTCATGATCCTTGGTTTGAGGACTTCAAAGAATCTCTCAAAGCGATGACATTCGAACCAGAATCATCATCTTTTGCATCATGCCTTATGTCAAAAGATGCTAAGGTAACTGAATGCTACCTATCCTAGTCTAGTGATGATGAATCTGGTGATGAATTTGGACCCAGCTATGTCAAACTTGCTTCCCTTTCCACTAAACAACAAAGAGCTTTGGAAAAGTTCAATACATGCTAAATAACAGCAATGATATATTGGGTGAAGAAATGGATCAGTCAAAAGCTTTGGCTGAAAGTCTTCAGAGACTTCATACTAAGTATGACACCCTTCAAGATCATCATAACACTCTCTTATCTGATCATGAGAAGCTTTCTTATGAACTTCTTCAAAGAAAGCAAGACCTTGAGAAGCTAAGAGTGAGTTATGAAGATCTTCAAAAGGAGCGCGATTCATTACTTTCTCAACAAATCAGCGCTTCTCAGGAAAAATTTGTTCCTCCATGCTTCAAGTGCATTGAACGTGAATCTGCTAATTCTTCACCTGAATGTTCAAATGCTGCTAATGTTTCAACTTCTTCACATGCCTCTACTATCACTAATTCCTCATCTGAGGACACTGCTAGTATCACTGACGATGCAGGGCTGAAGGAATTGTACATGAAAGGCATGTACAAAAGCCTCAAAGGGCATCAGACTCTTTGTGATGTGCTTAAAAAGCAGATCCTCAACAGGAACCCTAGGAAAGAGGGTATTGCCTTTGAGAGGAAACTCAATGCTGATGGTACATATTGGAAGCCTGAGCAGTACCCCAAAACCTCATGGGTTGCTGCAAAGGGACCTCTAGTTGATCCATCTAACTTATCTCGCTTTGCATGTGAATCTCCTCGTTCTGATGATGAGTCAATTGACTCCAACTATAAACTGTTCAAAAATCAGAATGGTGAAATATTTGCTAGATATGTTGGCACTACCTGCTGGAACGGTCCTCCTATGAAGAAAATCTGGGTTCCCAAAAGGTGCCTTGAAAGTCTTCAGGTGAATGTCCTCAAGACACCACCTGTGAAGAATAGGCCCCAGATCAAATTCTTCATATGGACCAAACTCCTCAAAAGGATCAAAGTCCGCATATGAATATCATCGTGCTAACAACTCTGTTTCGCAGGGAAGAGCTAAGGGCTATGAATATGAGCATTATTCTTCTAATTATTATGTTCATAAGTCCTCGAAGAATTTCTCTGTTTATTCATATGCTTATCCTAACCCCTCTTATGTGAAATGAAATGTACTGGCTTCTATGCCACCTTTCTCGTATGGAGCTTGCAATGTGATGAACTCTTTGCCACCCCTTTAGATGTGGGTGGTGAAGAAAAAGAACAAATCTCTTCTGCAGGGTCAGGTCTCCAGACGTACGTAATCGTCTGAAGAATTTGCTGGAGACCTGAATGTGCCTGAAAGGACACAGGCTAATCATGAAGAAATGAACTTTCATTTCTCACGTCCTCATACTGCTTTATCTACTCTGTTGCTTGATGAAATTGATCTGATGAATTAATGTCATATTCTTCACTGATGAAGTATATGAGTTCGTAAGTTGCACTAATTCATCTGCAGGATGATCAACCCAAAGCCACTGAATGGGTCCTCGATAGTGGATGTACAAATCACATGACTGGTGACAAGAATCTATTGATGGATGCTCCCTTATCACCATCGCATCTGAAGCATATCATCTTCGCTGGCAAAGGCAAAAGTCAGGTATTGGGTCTAGGTAATGTTGCGATCACAAAGGATCGACACATGGACAAATTCATGCTTGTCGAGTCCTTAGGATACAACCTCATGTCTGTCTCAATGCTTTGCGATCTTGATATGGTTATTGTCTTTGGCAAGTACCGTTGTGTTGTGCTTATGGAAGCTGACAATTCCAAAGTCTTCGAAGGCTTTAGGAGAGGAGACCTGTATATTGTTGATTTCTCTACAGGACCACAACCAACCGTGTGTCTACTTGCAAAAGCTTCAGAAGGCTAGAGCATCAACGACTTGGTCATGCAGGCATGAGGAATTTGCACATGCTTGCGAAGAAGAAGCATGTCATTGGCATCGAGAATGTCAAATTCCTCAAGGATCACTTATGCGGAGCCTGAGAAGCTGGGAAGATGACAAAGGCTAAGCATCCAGTGAAGACTATCATGACCACCACTCGTCCATTTGAATTGCTTCACATGGATCTCTTCAGTCCTAACCATTATTCTGCAGTCTCAAATGATGCATCTCAATATGGCTTTGTTATTGTTGATGATTACTCTCGATACACATGGGTACACATTGTTACTTACAAACATGAAGTGCAGGAAGTCTTCAAACGATTTTCCTCGAGGGCTTCAACCAACTTTGGTGTGAAGATCAAGCAAATTAGAAGTGACAATGGAACTGAGTTCAAGAATTCTGGTCTTGATGACTATCTTGATGAACTTGGTATTACTCATGAGTTATCTGCTCCTTATACTCCTCAGCAGAATGGCGTCGTGGGGCGCAAGAACATGACTCTTGCTAAGATGGCTCGCACTATGCTTGGCGAATACAAAATGCCTCGTCGTTTCTGGATTGAGGCAATTGATATTGCGTGCCACATCATCAACAGAGTATATCTTCACAAATTCTTCAAGAAGAATGCCTTGAACTCCTCACCGATAAGAAACCCAATGTAAGTTATTTCAAAGTCTTCGGTGCTAAATGTTGGATTAGAGATCCTCATCACAACTCAAAATTTGCACCGAAAGCACATGAAGGTTTTATGCTTGGTTACGGAAAGGACTCGCACACCTACAGAGTTTTCAACAACGTTCTTCACAAGGTTGTTGAAACTGTAGATGTGCAGTTTGATGAAACTAATGGCTCGCAAAGAGAGCACCTACCTTATGCGATAGATGAACCAGCACCTGAGGAAACTATCAAGTTCAAGGCTATTGAGGATGTCATTCCTGCTGAAGAATCCGCTGAAGAATTCATTCCAGAACATGAAGAACATCAAGCTAATGCACCTGAAGAAAATGCTGATCAAATTCCTCAATGACAACCAGCTCATCCTCGCGTTGTAAAAGAAGTACAAGTTGAAAAGATCATCAATGACATCAAAGCGCCAGGTCCTCTCACACACTCAAAAGCTTCACATTTATCTAACTTTTGTGGGCACTATGCTTTTGTCTCTATCACAGAGCCCACTAAGGTAGATGAAGCATTTCTGGAGCCTGAGTGGATTCAGGCCATGCAAGAAGAATTACATCAGTTCGAGCTCAACAACGTCTGGGAACTAGTAAAACGTCCAGATGCTCGTAAGCACAATATCATTGGCACAAAATGGATCTATCGCAACAAGCAAGACGAAAATGGCCTTGTGGTAAGGAATAAGGCACGACTTGTAGCTCAAGGCTACACACAGGTTGAAGGAATTGATTTCGATGAAACTTTTGCACCTGTTGCTAGACTTGAGGCTATTCGCATATTACTTGCTTATGCTAACCATCATGATATCACTCTATATCAAATGGATGTGAAAAGTGCAGTCCTCAATGGAAGCTTGAGGAAGAAGTATATGTCGCTCAACCCCAAGGTTTTGAAGATCCAAAGCATCCTGACAAAGTCTTCAGACTCAATAAGGCCCTCTATTGCCTCAAGCAGGCCCCACGGGCGTGGTATGACACTTTGAAGGAATTCGTTATGAAGAAAGGCTTCAAACCCGGTTCACTCGACCCTACTCTTTTCACTAAATCTTATGATGGTGAATTGTTTGTGTGCCAAATATATGTTGATGATATTATCTTTGGCTGTACTGACCAACGTTATAGTGATGAATTTTCCTATATGATGAGTGAAGAATATCAAATGTCTATGATGGGAGAATTGAAATTCTTCTTAGGTCTTCAAATTCATCAACAACGCAATGGCATATTCATATCTCAGGAGAAATACCTCAAGGATGTACTGAGGAAATTCGGCATGCAAGATTGCAAAGGCGTCAAAATTCCTATGCCCACAAATGGTCATCTATGCACTGATGAAAATGGTATCGACCTCGATCATAAGGTATACCGCTCCATGATTGGTTTTTTATTGTACTTATGTGCATCTAGGCCAGATATTATGCTTAGTGTTTGCATGTGTGCCCAATTTCAAGCTACACCGAAGGAATCACACCATAAGGCTGTGAAGCATATTCTTCGATATCTAGCTCACACACCAACACTTGGATTATGGTACCCCAAGGGCTCGGCTTTTGATCTCATTGGATATTCTGACTCTCACTATGCTGGTTATCGTGTGGACCGCAAGTAAACATCTGGTACATGTCATTTCCTCAGATGATCTTTGGTCTGTTGGTCCATGAAGAAACAGAACTGCGTATCATTATCTACTGCTGAAGCTGAGTACATTGCTGCTAGTTCTTGTTGTGCTCAATTGCTATGGATGAAGCAAACTCTCAAGGACTACGGCGTCAACATGAAGAATGTGCCTCTCTTCTGTGACAATGAGAGTGCTATCAAGATTGCTCACAACCCAGTTCAGCACTCGAAGACAAAGCACATTCAGATTCGTCATCATTTTCTTCGTGATCATGTGTTGAAGGGCGACATTTCTATTGGGCATGTGAAGACTGAAGAACAGCTAGACGATATCTTCACTAAGCCCTTGGATGAGAAGAGATTTAGCAAGTTGCGGTGTGAGCTAAATATCTTAGAATATTTGAATGTTCTTTGAAAAGGACACTCATCCTAACACTTATGCAAAATTGGTGACTTAGATGTGCAACACATGAAGAAACGTTTTTCTTCAATCAATGAATAATAACACTCTAAGTGTGAAGAAGTTAACGAATAATTTGATTCTCAGAACCCTACGACAATTGTACGCGGTATCTGAAATCATCATTCTTATACGGTGGGTCACGCCACCACCAAAATTTGAAAATCCTCAATTTGAGTTTTTTTGTTTTGAAATTCCTCAGTTGTTCAAATTCTTCAACTTTGCTTAGTCTTCTCTGTTTCCGTCATTTTTCTTCATTGGCTATATATATATGAATGTGATCGGACCCGCCCCCCTCTATGCTATACTCAACCCAATCTGTTCACAAATTCTTCATGTGCGTTCTATTTGAAACTCGTTCAAAATCTTCACTGTGTCCTTGTCAGCTGAAGAAATTGCAAACGGAACTTTAAAACCTATCTTATCTAAATTTTCGGCTTTGCCGCTCAAACCTTTCCGCATCCCACGATATACTTATCTATTCACCCACGATCGCACATGATCTCCACTTCTCAGTACATGGGTGACACATGTCAAGCGAATGAGAAGGGTCAGGGGTACATTCGTCCAAATTCTTCAGGCGAACAGTTTTTCACCGTGGCTATAAATACCCCCCTTTCCCTTCCTCACTTCCTTTACTCTGCTCGACCTCTCTCCAGCTCGAGCTTCTCAAACCCTAGCGCCGCCACTACATCATCGTCGCTGGTGAGGAAAAGCTTCACTACCTCGACCTCATCGCCGTCGTACTCGCTCCGGCCGCGGAAATCTTCACTCTGCCGCCGCCGTAGCTGTCTTCGTCCGCCAAGTTAGGGTATGGAAGATCTGCACTGACGAACTTCACATCTCCACATTCCAGTTCGTCGTGTTCTTCGTCCAGGGTAATTAAAAGTTACTTTTACTGCCCTCTTTGATTCAAATGATTTCTACAAAATCCTCAAAGGTGTTTTTCTTCATGTCTTCACACACTAAAACACCTCACATGTCATCTGTTCTTGATTCATTTCTCTAAGCTATGTTTTTCTTCAAGATTCCTCGAATGTGTGGATTTTCGATCTATACATCTCTGGAACCTAAGACAAAGAACGCTTAGTGAAATTCTTCAAGACTCATCTGGTCAAATTCCTCAAACTTGTTCTTTATAAAAACCTTCTGAGAACGCATATGACCTCTCCAAATTCCTCGCAAGTATACTCTGTTCACAGGTACTCATGTCAGCTGTAGAATCACTAGGTTCTCATCAACTTAACTCATTTGCAGCGTTCCTCAAAGAAAAGTTGCATACCTATTCAAAGAATTCAATTGTTCAAATTCCTCAACTGAAGAAAATGGCTGATGGTAAGAAGCCACAGAAAGGAGGAAAGAGGCCTGAGGTCAACACTGCCTTTGAAATACCTAAGGACATCTATGCTGGGTACAGCACACCCCCTGAGGAAGATAAAAATCAGTGCAAGGTGCGCATTCAAAAGATTGAGAGGAGATGTGCAAGAGAGTGGAGGGAGTACAGATATGTCACTCCCAAATATATGAAGAAATTTGCACTAAATCCTCCATGCCCAAGACCTCCGCTGGCACATGGTCAAATAGCTGATCCCACCAGCCTCAAGCGTGGTGAGGATTATCCTGATGAATGGGCCAAGCGCCAGGCCAAGTTGGCCAAACAAGCAAAAGATGCAGTGAGGAAATTCAACGAAGACTCTTCTGCCGCTGCTGCTGTTGAGGCCTCTGTAAAGCCGAAGAAGGCCATGCAAAGAAGCCTGCTCACAAGCCCAGTGCTTCACCAGCAATGCCCTCACAGCCGAGTTCCTCGACTATGCCCTCACGACCAGATTCCTCAAAGCCCTCACGGCCAATTCCTCATGCTGCTCCTAAGTCCTCAGCTCCTCCGCCAAAGTCCTCAGCTGCTCCAACCAAATCCTCAGCACCTGTGCATCTCGCCATGTGCCAAAGGACCACAGGCATATCTATTGCCTCAGGAGCCTCTGCAAGTTCCTTAGCTGCTCCAAGTTCCTCAGCTGCTCCCACTCTTCTGAAGAAGAAGACCACTGCTGGACGAGGTCCTCGACCAAGTCCTCATAAGAAACAAGTTGCTTCCCAAGTGCCCTCTAATGATGATGAAGCTAATGATGAAGAACTTGTTGAAATCATCAGGGACAGGCAACTCAGGGCCGCTAGAGCCAAATGCAGTAATGTGCCATTAATGCAGGATCCGAAGTTAATCCTAGACTTCATTGACTTGTGGCACAATGACCCCAACACACCTCTTCCTGAGCTGAACCTCACTTCTGGTCAAAGTCATGTACTGACTCACTTTATTGATGAAGAAAAATGGAAATTTGAACAGGGAAGGAGGGTGAAGAAAGCGCAGTACAAGAAAGAGTGCTTTCTGAAGCAAAATGTTCTGAAGCTTTCACCTGAAGAACTTGTTGCTCTTCAATCTGAAATCAAGAAACTGAGTGATGAATTTGATCGCTACTATGCTGACTAGCTAGGAGCCAAAGTCAGATTTGTAAAGATAACTGAATAGTTCACTTCCAATGTTGCAGCCCCAATGCAACAGGAAATTCCTCAGGCTGAAGCATCTGCTCAGCCGACTGAAGAAAATGCCAGCACCGCTGATGACAATTAGGTTGCTGAAGAAAATGTGAGTTTCAGGGCTGATGACTGCATTCCAGCCGCTGATGAAATTGCCAGGGCATCCACTAGTGGTGCGCTTGAAGAAAATGAGGAAGTCAGGGTAACTGCATCAGTTGTACCTGAAGAAATTCAACTCAATTCCTCTGCTCCTGCACCTTCATCAACTCCGATCCTTCCATCTGCATCAGATGTGAAGAAGACCAAGGCTGCAAAGCATGCAGCGGTGAAGAAAAGGAAGGCATCAACTGCATCAGATTCTTCAGCTCAGAAGAAGATGAAGCCATTGACTAGCTCATTTGCAAACCCCATTGATGTTGTTCCTATCTCAACCATGCCATCAAAGGACCTTGTTCCTTTTGATGAAGAATATGTGATTCCAAGTGAATCTGATGAAGAGAATCCCTCTGCTGCTTCATCGGAGCAGATGGATGAAGAAATTGAAGTGGATACAATCCCTTCAACACCAGTTGTCTCCTCGCCTATGCCTCAGTTTACTGCTGAAGAGGCTGGCATTGAAGAAATGGGAGATGAAGATGTGGACATTGGTTGTACCACACCCGTGCTAAGTGATGAATTTTGGGAAGTCAGCACCCCAACTCTCCACTCTTCACACCATTGCAACAAATTCCTCAGTCCCAGTAACTACTGTACAAATGGGATCTGATGAACCACATGCCACACCGTCTCTCCATGAAGAAATTCCAGCCACTAGTGCTGAAGATCATGTAGATGAAGAATTGAAGTCCCAGGCTGCCACTGAAGCAGCACCTGAAATTCCTCAGCCTGTGGAACCTGAGATCGAGATTCCAGAGGTTGTGATGCAATTGACAGACACTCGTCACCCCAAGCCAAAGGATCCATTCTCAAAGAAACAGAAATTCAAGGCTGATGATTTCTTCGGCGAGCACGTGTTCTTCACTAACTACAATCCTTATGACTCTGCTCGTCTAAGGAGGAAGCATTTCTGGACTGCAAGCCAGACCAACTTCTATTCTTCACTGCTTTTCAACAAAGACAAAATCTTCTACCATGAGCATATTCCTCACATGGACATGGAATCATTACCTTGCTTATCTCCTGTGCTCAATGTTCTTCATGATGCAGGCCTCCTCAACTTTTGCTCTGACATTGTTGATTGGAATGAAGAGCTTATTCTTCAGTTCTACTCTACATTGCACATCATAGGTGATCCTGAAGATATCAACACCTGGGTCTTGGACTGGATGACCGAAAATACTCACTATAAGGCACCGGCCTATGAATTGCTTCACACCCTGCCCATCAGTCCACCCAGTAAAGGAGCTCGCTGCCTGTATCATGAACCAGAACTCACAGCCCATTACATGCAAGTGTTAATGAAGCCTTTGAAGCCCGGTCAAGCCCCAAGGACCAAATTCCTCGTGAAGGATTTACTCTATGTGCCCAAAACCGTCTATCGCATTATGACGAGGACAATGAGTCCCACCAAAGGCCATGACTCATCTGATGAGGAAATAGTTGGCACTATGAAGAATCTGCTATTCAACATCATTCATAGCATTCCTATCAACTATCACGATTTCTTCACGAGGACTCTGGCAAATGCTGCACTTTCTTTGTTTGAGCTGAAACCTTATGCTCCTTGGATTATGATATTCCTCAGGACAAGGTCTTCACTCAACTACAAGGCTGATTTTCAGAATCACCTTAGCTATCTGCCCCCGATTGAAGTCCTCAAGCAGGCTTTTACTTCAACTGATGAAACGGGCAAGGCTCCTGCAGTCATTGATGAAGGCATTTGTCCATTGGATGGTCAGTTTCGCAAAGCTGCATCTTATTCCACCAATGATGACTCTGCCACACATGACTCTCCTGCCAATGCACCCAAGTCTACTCCTCAAGCCACTGCTCCTCGTGTGATGACTGACCGTGAGCTTCTGCTTAGTCTTCACCAGAAGGTGGATCGAAACCATAAATGGGTTAAGCGTCAGTTTGGTTAATTTCTTCACAACATGACTGCTACACACAATGCAGTGAAGAAAAACCATTACTACCTCCATGAAGTCTTGGTCGCACCTGGGCCATTCTATCACATCTGTATGGTGAAGAAGATCTCAAGAAAATGAGTCTGAAGGAAAATTTTGACTGGTCTGCACCTCCACCGAAGAAATTCAAGAATGTCAAGGTTCCTTCTTTGGTGTCCAGCTCATATTCTTCATCACGCGATACCGACGAGTACGAAGACTTGGACGACACTGCGGCAGGCCCTTCAACGACAAACGACCCCAACAACGCTGGCGCTCCTTCATCAACTTGATATTCTTCAGGGGCGTTAGTCCTCATTTTCGATCCTTTTGGTCATTCGATGACAAAGGGGGAGAATTTTGAGTTAGTCTTCAAGCGGGTCTGTCTATATGGGCATTTTTTTGCTAAGTTACAACTCTCGTTCTTCTGAAACTTTATTGGATCGAGTTCTAAACTTAAACCCGATGGTGCTATGATACGTTGATGTATTTTTCTGCATCCTTATTCCTCATATATGTTAGTGCACGCATGCTGAATTACATCAGTCACCATATTTCATCATGCATTTCAAATTCCTCATTATGATATGTCAAATGCATGTATGAATTACATGATATAGGGGGAGATCTCCATGATTCTACTCTTCAAGTGTGCATTGCTTCAAAAGCAAATTTCTCATCATGCACATCTTCAGGGGGAGTTCTTCTATATCTTGCAATCAAATTCCTCAATATCAGTATTTACACTTCATATGTTTATCCCCGTTGAAAACTTAACCTATATTGTCATCAATCACCAAAAAGGGGGAGATTGTAAGTGCATCTAGTGCCCCTTAGTGATTTTGGTGTATTGAAGACTTATAGGTTAAGGGACTAATGTGTTCTTGAGTGTACACAGGACTATAAGTCTATGAGGACTTTGATATTTACAGAGAAAGTCGACCCTAAAAATGAAGTTCTTCGACTGGAGACTTTGGATTTCTGAAGACTTTGAAAGTGAAGAAATTGGTGCAATCCTGAAGACTTGGTATTCATTCGAGGAACATGAAGCATGAAGACTTTTGTTTTTGTAGTTTCATTTTCTCTTTCTTGAGTCATAGGAAACACCGTACTGTTAAAGGGGGTCGAGGAAATACTAAGGAAAAATTTCCATGTGATGCTCAACTCAAAATCCTACACCTACCAATCCCTTCGAGCGAAGCCATTGGAAATCTCATACGGTTCATTCATATTCTTCAGTGACAGAGGCGAAGTTCTTCTGGTCTCTGAGGAATTTGTTCTAACTGAGGAGTTAGGAATTCGCCAGTGCAGATTGCCTACACAGTGAGGAACATGATAGCCCTGAGGAATTTGATACTCAAATTACCAACCATTGTCGTGCCTTGTGCCAGCTGTCCCAAAATACCTACCCACCTAACGGTCATATCATTGAAGGACATTTATGTCTTATCATGTTGGGCTGCTCCCTAGGCTATAAATAGACACCCCCTACAACTGCTAGTTGGTTGGCTGCTCCGAGAGAAACTGACACTTGTCATTTGAGAGCATCCCATCCTCCGAGGACTTTGAGCGAAAATCATCAAGTGAGGAAAACCCAAACCCAAACACCTACAAACCCCAAGTGATTGAGCATCACTGAAGAGATTGATCCTGCATGGATCCGATGCTTGTTACCTTTGAAGACTATGCTTCTTCCAGACGGTTAGGCGTCAAGGTCTAGAGCATCCAACAGGAATTGTGGATCGCCGAGTGACCAAGTTTGTGAAGGTTCAGAAGTCACCTGAAGACTTACCATGAGTGATTGGGCGAGGTCTGTGTGACCTTAGCTCAAGGAGAATACGGTGAGGACTGTGTGTCCGGGACTGTGTGTCCTCATGTTTAAATAGCTAGCCGCTCCAACCAGACGTACAACTGAGACAACATTTGGAACTGGTCTACCAAATCATTGTCTTCACCAAGCTCACTGGTTCTATTTCCTCAACTCTTTCGTTTCCTCATAACTGTGTTGAGTGCTTGTTCGTATCTGTGTTTGAAGACTTTGACTGAAGACTTTCTCAATTTCCTCAGTTCAATTTCTGCACTCTGTTTGTCTTCATCATGTGTTATCCTGTTTTTACGCTTTCTGTACTCTATGCTTGTCTTCATTTCATCATGATGACTATGCTTGTGCTCTGTTATGTTTACTTTTGAGTACTTATTCCGCTGCTAGTAGTTCTTCGCCAAGGAATTTCCTCACCTGCAAATTCCTCAGTGAAGAATTCATAAAAATCACCTATTCACCCCCCCTTCTAATCGATATAACGCACTTTCAGTTTTGAAAACCATTTTTTCTTCATACAAAAACATGAATCATATTTTCGATCGCATTTATAAACTGTTTATCGGAATGAGGCAAATAATATGGTGTTGCAAAGCTGCTGCAAAACCGCTCCTCCCACATCTTGATAGTTTTCTCTAATTCTCTATGGTTAAAAAGTAATTTGGAAAATCATAAAATTTCGCAAACCAAACAGCCGAGTTTGTACTTTTGATGTCATTTCTAAATGGCTAATCCAATTGAGGCAAATGATATAGCGTTGGAAAGCTTATGAAAAAGCGCTACTTTTTCATTTTGAAAGTTTTATCTAATTTTGAACGGTTTAAGAGTAATTTAGAAAACAGTACAAGTTCCACTGAGTTCGTATTTTTGAGTTAATTTTTTAACTGTACGCCTGAATGCTGCAAATGATATGGCGTTGGAAAGCTTGAACACATGTGAAACTTTTTGGTATATATTGTTTCTCTCAATTATTTAAGGTTTTAAGTCAATTTTGAAAATGGCTAAAAAGGTATTTTCGCCATAATTTCTACAAATTTTGTCGGAATGGTGCAAATAATATATTGTTGAAAAGCTACGGAAAATGTGAAACTTTTTCTTGTTGATGGGTTTCTATGATTCCTAGCCATTTTTAAGTAATTTTGAAAACAGCGATATTATTCTTTCTGCCTTTATCGTGAAACAGATTCTTCGAAAATGCACCGTGTGAAGAACTTCAACTTCTTGGCATGTCTACTTAAACTTCACTCTATTTTTTACGTGCTTTTTTTTGCTTGTAGTTCCTCATCCACTCACCGGAATTGAGCAAGTGATATACCGATGGAAACCTGCTGTAAACACGCAACTTTCCCGTGTTGATCATTTTTTCATACTCGTGGCGGTTTTAAAAAAATTCATCTGAAATTCATTCAGTGTAGTAGTTGAACTTCTTGTTGTTTTGATGTTGAACTTCTGTGACGTATTTTCAATTGTAATTTTCTCATCCATTCGTCATTGTTACACAAATGATATTTTCCTTTTGTACAAACCTCTCTCACAATATTTTTTTAAAATTTCTCCGACCGAGAACTTGAACTTATAACAACAAAAAATTTGGACCTTGCTTTTTTATTCATTTTTCTCATATAAAACACACACCATGTAGTACATGAACTTTTTCCATTTTTATAATTTGAATTTTTGGTTTTCATTTTGAAATCAAATTTCTCCCAAATAATATAATGAACTTCTTTGTGAATTGAGAGAATTATTTTAAAATGCAAAAAACCAATTCTTTTTTTGTGTTTTTTAACATGGAAATGCATGGTGAACCTCTCTCGCAACAATTTTTTAACTTCCTCGGACAGAGCACTTGAACTTATTTCAACAAACCTTTTAAGCTTTTATTTTTCTATTACTTTTATTATCACCTGAAATGCATTCCTTGCAGTAGTTGAACTTCTCATTGTTTTCACCTTGAACTTCTGTCACGTATTTTTGTACAACATCTCTCACAAGAATTTTTGAACTTTCTCGGGGGCCGAGCACTTGAACTTCTAGCAACAAAACTTTAGGATTTGCATTTTCATTCTTTTGTTTAATACAAATGCACACTGTGTAGTACGTTAACTTCTGGCAGTTATCAATCTGAACTTCTGAGATCATGCGTTCTGCCATCATCGAAAAAACCAAGTCTCTGAAAATGCACTTCGTGAAGAGGTTGAACTTCTGGAGCTTTTGTTTTTGAACTTCACTCTGTTTTTCGCGTGTTGTTTTTACTTGTAAGTCCCCAACCACTTACCGGAATTGAGCAAATGATAAACCAATGGAAAGCTGTTGAAGGCACACAACTTCTTTGAATATGGTTAAACTTTTTTTCGAACAACATACATCAATTTGTGTTTAACCGTTTATTCTTTTGGAACAAGAATATGATATGCCCTTGGAAATTTGTTGAGTAGAAAGAACATTTTTCATGCAAAGCATTCTTGTTTCGAAATTGTAATGGATTGATAGGATTATTTTGAAGACACCAAAACAACATTTTTGTGTGTGTTTCTCAATTAAATACACGGTGAACCTCTCTCACAAGAATTTTTCAACTTCACCGGGCAGGTCAGTTGAACTTCCAGCAACAAAATAGTTAGACTTTGCCTTTTCATTCTTATTTTTATCATACGAAAATGCAGACCATGCAGTACGTGAACTTCCGACAATTATCAATTTGAACTTCTCTCTGTTTCGCTTAGTAATGGCATAAATCCGAGTTTTTTTATAGACATCGAACCTCTCTTACTGTTTTATTAGAACTTCTTTATGTCTTTTTAGAAATGTGAAAATTAGAGTTTTTTTTAGAAACATCAAACTTCTTCATTATTTCAAAATTGAACTTATTGGTTTTATTCTTTAGTAACCGGAAAAATCTTATTTTTAAATAAATATCAAACTGCACCACTTTTAAAAATTGAATTTCCTGGTTTTGTTCTCCATTAATGAGGGAACCTGAGTTTTATTATATACATTGACTACCCAGTTTGTTTAAATTGAACTTCTTGCTTTATTCTTTAGTAACGGGAGAAATCTGAGTTTTGTAAAAAACATCAAACCACTCTACTATTATAAATTGAACTTCTTGGGTTTATTGTTTTAGTAATGAGGAAAATCTGAGTTTTTTATATACATTGAACATTGTCCATTATTTTATTTTGAACTTCTTGGTTTTATTCTTTTAATAATGAGAAAAGTCCAAGGTTTAAATTACATCAAACAATTCTATTATTTAAAATTGAACTTCCTAGTTTTTATTTTTGCTAGGAGTATTTTAATGAACATCCAATTGTTATGGCATTCAAAACCAGAATGTTTTTTAGAAACAAATATTTTTTGCTTTTTTAATAAACTTCAGACTTCTCTATTTTTAAAATTTGAACTAGATGGCTTTTTTTATGTTCACCTCTTTATTTATGGATACCCAATGTGCGTGTTTTGCCGTAAGCAAACATATTGAACTATCCGCGGTAGAGAATATGAACTTCGCATCAACCTTTATTTGTCTTCAAGAAATGCACACTTGTATTTTGCTTTTAATATTGAACTTCTATGCTCTATTTTTTTGTAATAGTTTCATGAAGGAGAAGGAAAGTAACAATATAATGTGTGTCAGGGAGCAACTAGTTGGGGAAACCAACCAATACATGATACATTTTTACTGGAAAGAATAGGGAACAATTTTTTTATCGTGTCTTTCCAATTTGAACCTCCCTAAAGAAGTTTATTATTCAATGTTTTTTTAGTGTTTTTGTATTGCTGCTTCTCAAAATTGAACTTCATAATTTTTCACTCCATGAACACAAAAAACTGACACTATAAAACCAATATAGGGAAACAAACATGACAAAAATAGTTCTAAACTTTAGTGTAATACGCGTGCGTGGACACACATCCACAATTTTCTTTTTGTCTTTTCATGAAATGAAAACAATTTCAGTCTCACATGCATAGGCATCAAACTTCCATGAATTACAAAACGAACTTGTTTGCGTCAACTTAGATAAACTTCCCTCATGAGCAACAGTACATGAACCTCTCCTAGCTTGTTGGGACCAAAGATCATTTTATGCAAAGGAGCACTGGAGGAGGGCAGAGGGGCTGAGAAGCTTGGCATCGTCAGCGTTCTGTATAGGGAGGTGTGGAAAGACAACCTATTCTAGGTGGTGGCAGGCAACCCAGCAGCTCGGCAGCCTCCTGGCCGGAGGGGCGCGTGCAAGATCCATGACACAGCTGCCTCTATCTTCTCTACCGGATGTGGCCACCCAACTACAGGTCGTGCCCTCCTCTAGCTATAGGTGTATCGCGGGTAGGCACGGTGGACATCAGGTGGTGGCAGCAGTAGGGACAGCAAGGCTCACCGGTCGACAAGCTCGTCGGATTTGGGCTCGGGGATGGAAGAGGGAATGAGAGGGAGGAGGGCGTCGTCGGCGCGCCTTGGTCGAGGATGAAGGAGCTCGCAGGACCAGCACAACCTCCGCGTGAGCATCCGTAGAACTAGTGGCCAGTGCTCGGATCCGAGGCCACCGGCGGGTCCCTATGCAGTACGAGATCCGGGTCGCCGGGAGAAGGGGGCGGAGGTGGGCATCGCGTCGCAGCGGCCAGTGGATCCGGTAATAGGGCGCGGGGGCTACGCTAGGGGCGGCGGAGCTCGCGAGTTGGGGCGGCGGCTTCGATGGCCGGAAGCGCGGCGGTGGATATCGCGGCTTCGCTGGCCAGCAGCGGGTGGGCGTTGGGGTCGGGTGGCCGGCGGCAAGAGGTGCGTCGGGGTTGGGGGCCGGCAGCGGGTTAGTCCGGGGGTGGCGGCGGGAGCCAGGGGGCGATGGTGGGATAGTGCGGAAGCCAGGGGGAATCGGCAGAGGTGGTGCGGGAGGTTGGGTTTTTTTCCTTTTTTGTTTTCGGGAGTTCGGGATCCACTCGGTGTCATGTATATACGGCGCTCCGTGATCCAAATAGTTATTCTAATCCTAGGATTAGAATAGTGTTGTCCTATACACACACACACACACACACACACATATATATATATATATATATATATATATATAACCGTGCCGCAACTACATGTGGGTGTTAGCAAGATCATTTGCATGTCGCTTTATGAGTTTCCATTCATTGTCCAAGAGACCGGAACAATTCAAACATTTCAGCCTCAGCGTCCAGCCACACGCATAGGCCTTATTGGTATTTTAATTACATGAAATGCATATAGACTCGGAAAATCATGAAAATTGGTTTGTCACTGTGGCATGCTCTGATACGTCTCCAATGTATCTATAATTTTTTATTGTTCCATGCTATTATATTATCTTTTTTGGATGTTTAATGGGATTTAATATACCTTTTATATTATTTTTGGGACTAACCTATTAACCAAAGGCCTAGTGCAAATTGTTGTTTTTTTCCTATTTCAGTGTTTCGCAGAAAAGGAATATCAAACGAAATCCAAACGGAATGAAACCTTCAGGAGAGTTATTTTGGAACAAACCTGATCCAGGAGACTTGGAGTGGATGTCAAGAAAGAAGCAAGGAGGCCACGAGGCAGGAGGGCGCGACCCCACCCTTGAGGGCCCCTCGCAGCTCCACCGACGTACTTCTTCCTCCTATATATACCCATATACCCCGAAAACATCCAGGAGCACCACGAAAACCCTATTTCCACCGCCGCAACCTTCTCTACCCGTGAGATCCCATCTTGGGACCTTTTCCGGCGCTTCGCCGAAGGGGGAATCTATCACGGAGGGCTTCTACATCAACACCATAGCCTCTCCGATGATGTGTGATTAGTTTACCACAGACCTTCGGGTCCATAGTTATTAGCTAGATGGCTTCTTCTCTCTCTTTGGATCTCAATACAAAGTTCTCCTCGATTCTCTTGGAGATCTATTCGATGTAATTATTTTGCGGTGTGTTTGTCGAGATCCGATGAATTGTGGGTTTATGATCAAGATTATCTATGAACAATATTTGATTCTTCTCTGAATTCTTTTTTGCATGATTTAATATCTTTGCAAGTCTCTTCGAATTATCAGTTTGGTTTGGCCTACTAGATTGATTTTTGTTGCAATGGGAGAAGTGCATAGCTTTGGGTTCAATCTTGTTGTGTCCTTTCCCAGTGACAACAAGGGCAACAAGGCACATATTGTTTTGTTGTCATCGAGGATAAGAAGATGGGGTTTATATCATATTTCTTGTGTTTATCCCTCTACATCATGTCATCTTGCCTAATGTGTTACTCTGTTCTTATGAACTTAATACTCTAGATGCATGCTGGATAGCGGTCGATGTGTGGAGTAATAGTAGTAGATGCATAATCGTTTTGGTCTACTTGTCGCAGATGTGATGCCTATATACATGATCATGCCTAGATATTCTCATAACTATGCGCTTTTCTATCAATTGCTCGACAATAATTTGTTCACCAATCGTAGAATTTGCTATCTTGAGAGAAGCCACTAGTGAAACCTATGGCCCCCGGGTCTATCTTCCATCATATTATTTTCCTATCAACTTGCTATTTCTATTTTGCAATATTTATTTTCCAATCTACACAAAAAATGCCAAAAAAATATTTATCTTATTATCTCTATCACATCTCACCTTCGTAAGTTACCGTGAAGGGATTAACAACCCCTTTATCGCGTTGGTTGTGAAGTTCTTGTTTGTTTGTGCAGGTACTAGGCGACTTGTGTGTAGTCTCCTACTGGATTGATACCTTGGTTCTCAAGAACTGAGGTAAATACTTACACTACTTTGCTGCATCACCCTTTCCTCTTCTAGGGAAAACCAACGCATGCTCAAGAGGTAGCAAGAAGGATTTCTCGCGCTGTTGCGGGGGAGATCTATGCACAAGACATACCAAGTACCCATCACAAACTCTTATCCCTCGCATTACATTATTTGCCATTTGCCTCTCGTTTTCCTCTCCCCACTTCACCCTTGCCATTTTATTCGCCCTCTTTTCCGTTCTCCTCTTTTCCGTCCGTCTCTTTTCGCCTGCTTCTTGCGTGCTTGTGTGTTGGATTATTTGTCACGATGGCTCAAGATAATACTAAACTGTGTGACTTTTCCAGTACCAATGCTTAATCTTAGCACTCTGATTGCTCCTCTTACCGATGCTTAATCTTTTGAAATCAATACTACTTTGCTGAATCTTGTCACGAAAGATCCGTTTTCTGTCCTTCCTAGTGAAGATGTCGCTACCCATCTAAACAGCTTTGTTGATTTATGTGATATGCAAAAGAAGAAAGATGTGGATAATGATATTATTAAATTGAAGCTATTTCCGTTTTCGCTTAGAGATACTGCTAAAACTTGGCTTTCGTCTTTGCCTAAAAATAGTATTGATTCATGGAATAAGTGCAAAGATGCTTTTATCTCTAAGTATTTTCCTCCTGCTAAGATCATCTCTCTTAGAAACGATATTATGAATTTTAAGCAACTTGATCATGAGCATGTTGCACAAGCTTGGGAGAGGATGAAATTAATGATACGTAATTGCCCTACTCATGGATTAAATTTATGGATGATCATAGAAATTTTTTATGCCGGATTGAATTTTGCTTCTAGAAATCTTTTAGATTCGACCGCGGGAGGCACTTTTATGGAAATCACTTTAGGAGAAGCTACTAAACTCCTAGATAATATTATGGTTAATTATTCTCAATGGCACACTGAAAGATCTACTAGTAAAAAGGTTCATGCTATAGAAGAAATTAATGTTTTGAGTGGAAAGATGGATGAACTTGTGAAATTGTTTGCTAATAAGAGTGTTTCTTCTGATCCCAATGATATGCCTTTGTCTACTTTGATTGAGAATAATAATGAATCTATGGATGTGAATTTTGTTGGTAGGAATAATTTTGGTAACAACGCTTATAGAGGAAACTTCAATCCTACGTCGTTTCCTAGTAATTCCTCTAATAATTATGGTAATTCCTACTACAACTCTTATGGAAATTTTAATAAGATTCCCTCTGATTTTGAGACTAGTGTTAAAGAATTTATGATTTCGCAAAAGAATTTCAATGCTTTGCTTGAAGAAAAATTGCCTAACATTGATGAGTTGGCTAGGAACGTGGATAGAATTTCTCTTGACGTTGATTCTTTGAAACTTAGATCTATTCCACCTCAGCATTATATCAATGAGTCTCTCAAAGTCATGAGAGTTTCCATTGATGAGTGCAAAGAAAGAACCGCTAGGATGCGTGCTAAAAAAGTTGCTTTATAAAAGTGTGTTCTTCCAGTTTTCACGATAATAAGGATGAAGATCTAAAAGTGATTAATGTGTCTCCTATTAAATCTTTGTTTTGCAATATGAATCTTGATAATGATGGGACTGTAGATGAGTCAACTTTAGTTAAAAGGCGTCCCCATGATTCGGAGTTTTTAGATCTTGATGCAAAAATTGGTAAAAGTGGCATTGAAGAGGTCAAAACTTTACATAGCAATGAACCCACTATTTTGGATTTCAAGGAATTTAATTATGATAATTGCTCTTAGATAGAGTGTATTTCCTTGTTGCAATCCGTGCTAAATTCTCCTCATGCTTATGATCAAAATAAAGCTTTACCAAACATATCGTTGATGCTTTAATGAAATCTTATGAAGAAAAGCTTGAACTAGAAGTTTCTATCCCTAGAAAACTCTATGATGAGTGGGAATCTTCTATTAAAATTAAAATTAAAGATCATGAATGCTATGCTTTATGTGATTTGGGTGCTAGTGTTTCCACGATTCCAAAAACTTTGTGTGATATGTTAGGTTTCCGTGAATTTGATAATTGTTCTTTAAATTTGCATATTGCGGATTCCACTATTAAGAAACCTATGGGAAGGATTAATGATGTTCTTATTATTGCAAATAGGAATTATGTGCCCGTAGATTTCATTGTTCTTGATATAGATTGCAATTCTACATGTCCTATTATTCTCGGTAGACCTTTCCTTAGAACGATTGGTGCAATTATTGATATGAAAGAAGGAAATATTAGATTCCAATTTTCGTTAAGGAAGGGAATGGAACACTTTCCTAGGAAGAAAATTAAATTACCTTATGAATCTATTACGAGGGCCACTTATGGATTGCATACCAAAGATGACAATACCTAGATATATTCTTGTTTTTATGCCTAGCTAGGGGCATTAAATGATAGCGCTTGTTGGGAGGCAACCCAATTTTATTTTTGTTTCTTGTTTATTGTTCCTGTTTAGTAATAAATAATTCATCTAGCTTCTGTTTATATGTGGTTTTATGTTTTTAATTAGTGTTTGTGCCAAGTAGAACCTTTGGGAAGACTTGGGGAAAGTCTTTGCGATCTTGCTGTAAAAAACAGAAACTTTAGCGCTCACGAGATTTGCTGCCATTTGTTACTGGAGAGTGAGATTAGGTTGATTAGTTTTTCAGATGATTAATATAAAAATTCCTCACGTCCACCAATTTAGTTCAGAATTTTTGGGGTTACAGAAGTATTTGAAACCTATAGATTACTACAGACTGTTATGTTTTTGACAGATTCTGTTTTTTGTGTGTTGTTTGCTTATTTTGATGAATCTATGGCTAGTATCGGGGGGTATGAACCATAGAGAAGTTGGAATACAGTAGGTTTAAAACCAATATAAATAAAGAATGAGTTCATTACAGTACCTTGAAGTGGTGGTTTGTTTTCTTATACTAACGGAGCTCATGAGATTTTCTGTTGAGTTTTGTGTTGTGAAGTTTTCAAGTTTTGGGTAAAGATTTGATGGATTTTGGAATAAAGAGTGGCAAGAGCCTAAGCTTGGGGACGCCCAAGGTAACCCAAGGTAAAATTCAGGTACAACCAAAAGCCTAAGATTGGGGATGCCCCGGAAGGCATCCCCTCCTTCGTCTTTGTCTATCGGTAACTTTACTTGAGGCTATATTTTTATTCACCACATGATATGTGTTTTGCTTGGAGCGTGTTGTATGATTTGAGTCTTTGCTTTTTATTTTACCACAATCATCCTTGCTGTACACACCTTTTGGAGAGACACACATGAATCGGAATTTATTAGAACACTCTATGTGCTTCACTTATATCTTTTGAGCTAGATAATTTTGCTCTAGTGCTTCACTTATATCTTTAAGAGCACGGTGGTGGTTTTATTTTATAGAAATTATTTATCTCTCATGCTTCACTTATATCTTTTTGAGAGTCCTTTATAACAGCATGGTAATTTGCTTTGGCTATAAAATTAGTCCTAATATGATAGGCATCCAAGATGGGTATAATAAAAACTATCATAAAAAGTGCATTGAATACTATGAGAAGTTTGATACTTGATAATTGTTTTGAGATATGAAGATGGTGATATTAGAGTCATGCTAGTTGAGTAGTTGTGAATTTTAGAAATACTTGTTCTAAAGTTTGTGATTCCCATAGCATGCACGTATGGTGAACCTTTATGTGATGAAGTCGGAGCATGATTTATTTATTGATTGTCTTCCTTATGAGTGGCGGTCGGGGACGACCGATGGTCTTTTCCTACCAATCTATCCCCCTAGGAGCATGCACTTAGTACTTTGTTTCGATAACTAATAGATTTTTGCAATAAGTATGTGAGTTCTTATGACTAATGTTGAGTCCATGGATTATACGCACTCTCGCCCTTCCACCATTGCTAGCCTCTCTAGTACCGCGCAACTTTCGCCGGTACCATACACCCACCATATACCTTCCTCAAAACAGCCACCATACCTACCTATTATGGCATTTCCATAGCCATTCCGAGATATATTGCCATGCAACTTACCACCGTTTTGTTTGTTATGACACGCTTCATCATTGTCATATTGCTTTGCATGATCATGTAGTTGACATCGTATTTGTGGCAAAGGCACCTTTATAATTCTTTCATACATGTCACTCTTGATTTATTGCATATCCCGGTACACCTCCGGAGGCATTCACATAGAGTCATATGTTGTTCTAGTATCGAGTTGTAATTTTTGAGTTGTAAGTAAATAAAATTGTGATGATCATCATTATTAGAGCATTGTCCCATGTGAGGAAAGGATGATGGAGACTATGATTCCCCCACAAGTCGGGATGAGACTCCGGATGAATTCTAAAAAAAGAGAAAGAAAAAAAGAGAGAAGGGACAATGTTACTATCCTTTTACCACACTTGTGCTTCAAATTAGCACCATGATCTTCATGATAGAGAGTCTCCTATGTTGTCACTTACATATACTAGTGGGAATCTTACATTATAGAACTTGGATTTTATATTCCAATGATGGGCTTCCTCAAAATGCCCTAGGTCTTCATGAGCAAGCAAGTTGGATGCACACCCACTTAGTTCTTTTGTTGAGCTTTCATACACTTATAGCTCTAGTGCATCCGTTGCCTGGCAATCCCTACTCACTCACATTGATATCTATTGATGTGCATCTCCATAGCCCATTGATACGCCTAGTTGATGTGAGACTATCTTCACCTTTTTGTCTTCTCCACAACCACCATTCTATTCCACCTATAGTGCTATGTCCATGGCTCACACTCATGTATTGCGTGAAGATTGAAAAAGTTTGAGAACATCAAAAGTATGAAACAATTGCTTGGCTTGTCATCGGGGTTGTGCATGATTTAAATACTTTGTGTGGTGAAGATAGAGCATAGCCAGACTATATGATTTTGTAGGGATAACTTTCTTTGGCCATGTTATTTTGAGAAGACATGATTGCTTTGTTAGTATGCTTGAAGTATCATTATTTTTATGTCCATATTAAACTTTTGTCTTGAATCTTTCGGATATGAACATTCATGCCACAATAAACAAAATTACATTAAGAATTATGCTAGGTAGCATTGCACGGCAGGCTTGGAGTGGACGTGATCCAGGAGACTTGGAGTGGACGTCAAGAAAGAAGCGAGGAGGCCACGAGGCAGGAGGGCGCGCCTAGGGGGGTAGGCGCGCCCCCCACCCTCGTGGGCCCCTCGCAGCTCCACCGACGTACTTCTTCCTCCTATATATACCCATATACCCCGAAAACATCCAGGAGCACCACGAAAACCCTATTTCCACCGCCGCAACCTTCTGTACCCGTGAGATCCCATATTGAGGCCTTTTTCGACGCTCCACCGGAGGGGGAATCAATCATGGAGGGCTTCTACATCAACACCATAGGATCTCCGATGATGTGTGAGTAGTTTACCACAGACATTCGGGTCCATAGTTATTAGCTAGATGGCTTCTTCTCTCTCTTTGGATCTCAATACAAAGTTCTCCTCGATTCTCTTGGAGATCTATTCGATGTAATTTGTTTGCGGTGTGTTTGTCGAGAACCGATGAATTGTGGGTTTATGATCAAGATTATCTATGAACAATATTTGATTCTTCTCTGAATTCTTTTATGCATGATTTAATATCTTTGCAAGTCTCTTTGAATTATCAGTTTGGTTTGGCCTACTAGATTGATCTTTCTTGCAATGGGAGAAGTGCTTAGCTTTGGGTTCAATCTTGTGGTGTCCTTTCCCAGTGATAGCAGGGGCAGCAAGGCATGTATTGTATTGTTGCCATCGAGGATAAAAAGATGTGGTTTATATCATATTGCTTGAGTTTATCCCTCTACATCATGTCATCTTACCTAATGCGTTACTCTGTTCTTACAAACTTAATACTCGAGATGCATGCTGGATAGCAGTCGATGTGTGGAGTAATAGTAGTAGATGCAGAATCGTTTCGGTCTACTTGTCGCGGACGTGATGCCTATATACATGATCATGCCTAGATGTTCTAATAACTATGCGCTTTTCTATCAATTGCTCGACAATAATTTGTTCACCCACCGTAGAATTTGCTATCTTGAGAGAAGCCACTAGTGAAACCTATGGCCCCCGGGTCTATCTTTCATCATATTATTTTCCTATCAACTTGCTATTTCTATTTTGCAATATTTATTTTCCAATCTATACAACAAAAATACCAAAAATATTTATCTTATTATCTCTATCAGATCTCACTTTCGTAAGTGACCTTGAAGAGATTGACAACCCCTTTATTGCATTGGTTGCTAGGTTCTTGTTTGTTTGTGCAGGTACTAGGCGACTTGCGTGTAGTCTCCTACTGGATTGACACCTTGGTTCTCAAAAACTGAGGGAAATACTTACGCTACTTTGCTTCATCACCCTTTCCACTTCAAGGGAAAACCAATGCATGCTCAAGAGGTAGCATGCTCCCACGACCCCATGGAAATTTTTTGGTAAAGCTCATCACAAGTTGTGATGCTCGCACCTTGGAAACCGGAGCATCTCACAAGAAGTATCATAGTTTCCAAAAGGAGACGCGGCAATTCAGACTCCAATCATCGGTGACTTCATCGTCCCGCCTAAAAAACAATTCCACCATAAGCAATCACCGATATACCTTAGATTTGATTTTCCGGCCCATTTCAGGTCTTGTCCGCTATATTTAAGACATTTGTTGCATTTATCGTGCATTTAGTGCATACAAAATGAAAACCCTACTACTACTACATGTGGGTGGTAGCAAAGAAGGTGTATAAATCATTTTTGCATCGCTTTGTGAGTTTTCATCAATTATCCGAAAAGCGGGGAGAATTTTCAAATATTTTGGCTACGAGGTGCGGCCATCGTCGTAGGCCTAGTTGGTATTTTAATTACAGGAAATTCAGATGCAGTCCGAAAATCATGAAAATCGGTCTGTGACTGTAGCGTGCTCTCATGACCCCATGAAAAAAATTGGTAAAGTTTGGCACAAGTTTTGATGATCGATCATTGGAAACCGGAGCATCTCACAAGAAGGATCATGGGTTCCAAAAGGAGACATGGCAATTCAAACTCCAGTGGCCGGTCACTTCATCGTTTGGCCTCATAAAAAAATTCCACAGTACGCAATCACCATTAATCCACAAATTTTGATTTTCTGGCGCATTTCAGGTATCGTTTGCTATATTTAAGCCATTTTTGAATCAAACATGCATTTTGTGCATATAAATCAAATCCCAACTGCAATTGCTTGTGCTGATGAAAGGGATGAGGACTGTCGTTCGATCAGGGAGCATCCAACAGTGCAGACATACGATCCGTGGGGTTGGGTGCTTGCCAATCAGATCGCATGCCTCACATCGCGTGCAGTAGGTGGGGGGGGGGGCATCGGCCACGGTTTGGTAGGCACACGGCTTTCGTGAATGAACCGTGTGCTATTTGAAAATATTTACATCAACTAATAGCATATTTTCGTTTGAATGAAGACGTGAGTTCATCGTTTCGCCTCAAATTGTTTTCGCGGTATGCAATCACCATTGTACCTTAGGTTCAATTTTCTGGTACATTTCAGGTCTTGTTTGCTATAAATAGGGAAAATCCATCCTACCACCTGGGGTAGTTACCCCGCATGTCTCACATACTAATATATGGTATGATATATACTACTTTATCGTTGTAGGTGTGTTCATATATTATATATAACATATTCCCAAATGAGTTACATGAAAAAATTACAAGTTGGACCATAGTTTTATTATATATAGTTAGTCTATTCTGCTAATATTAGGAGAATAGTTATTCTGATAACACTTCCGCACTGCACACTCAATGCAAGGGCACTGTACTTTCTGTAGCAAGGGTACTGCAATACAGAGTATAGTGAACTTCATGTCAGAAAAAACTCCACACAGTGTTTTTTCGGTACCTTTTTTGCTATAGTTTTTTAACCGCTTATCGGAAAGAAGCGTGTGATATACGGTTGGAAAGCTATGCATTAGGCGCAACTTCGTCATGTTGAACACTTTTCAAAATTCCTCATGGTTTAAGAGCAATTTTGAAAATGGTGCGGCACACGATGAGTGGTAGCGAGTGTATGTTGTGGGAATTGCACGATGTATTGCTCATGTGCAAAGGCACATATATATGATGTACAAGAGGTGGGCCACGACCTCAACTATACAAGGAACTAGGAGGTGGGCCCAATACACAGATATGCACAACACATATACTCAACCCCCCCCCCCCACAGTCGAAGCAGCACCGCTGCTGACGCAAAGACTGGACCGGAACTCCTCAAATGACGTCGTAGGAAAGCCCTTGGTCATGATATCTGCAAATTGTTGGTAGGTTGGGACGTGTAGAACACGAATATGACCGAGGGCCACCTGTTCCTGAACAAAATGAATATCCAAATCAATATGCTTCATCCGACGATGATGTATCGGGTTGGCGGAGAGGTAGACTGCCAAAACGTTGTCGCAGTAGACCATCGTAGCACGATACACAGGACACGAGAGCTCCTGAAGAAGTTGGCGAAGCCACGAACACTCGGCGACGACATTGGTCACCGGATGATACTCAGCCTCAGCACTCGAGCGAGAGACCGTAGGCTGCCGCTTGGACGACCACGAGATGAGTGAGGGTCCAAGGAAGACACAATAGCCCGAGGTGGAGAGACGAGTGTCGGGGCAGCCTGCCCACTCTGCATCCGAGTAGGTGGTGAGGGCGGTGTCGGCGGAGGCAGAGAGCGTGACGCCAAGATCCATAGTGCCACAGACATAGCGGAGAATCCGCTTGACAGCTGCCCAGTGAACATCCCGAGGAGCATGCATGTGCAGACACACCTGCTACACGGCATACTGGATCTCCGATCGAGTCAGAGTGAGGTACTAGAGAGCACCAACGATAGACCGGTAGAATGCAACATCCAAAGCTAGAGAACCATCCGTGGCAGAGAGCTTGGCCTTCGTATCAACAGGCGTAGCGGCGGGCTTGCAGTTAAGCATGCTAGCACGATCCAGGAGATCATGAGCGTATTTCCGCTGATGGAGAAAGAAGCCATCCAGACGGCGCACCACCTCAACACCGAGGAAGTAGTGCAAAGGACCCAAGTCCTTGATGACGAACTCAGCGCAAAGACGATCAGTGAGTTCACCGAGAAAGGCCAGCTGTGCATGCTGTCAGGATGATGTCGTCGACATAGAGCAGCAGGTAGACCGTGTCAGAGCCCTGGTGATAGGCAAAGAGTGATACGTCCGAGCGAGTGGAGCGGAACCCGAGCTGGTGTAGAAACGCAGCGATGCGCTAGTACCAAGCGCGCAGAGCCTGCTTGAGCCCGTATATGGACCGCGAAAGCAGGCACACCTGGTCGGGAAGTGCGGGATTGACGAACCCCATGGGCTGCTGGCAGAAGGCCTGCCCCTCGAGGTGACCATGAAGGAAGGCGTTGGAGACGTCCATCTGGTGCGCCGGCCAAGCATGGGAGACCGCAAGGTGGAGAACCATGCGAATCATGTCGGTCTTAACGACCGGAGCGAAGGTGTTGGTGAAGTCAATGCCAGTAGCTGCCGGAAGCCATGAATAACCCAGTGCGCTTTGTAGCGATCAAGCGTACCATCAGGACAGAGCTTGTGTTTGAAGACACACTTCCTAGTAATAACGTTGGTGTGCCAGGGACAGGGAACAAGCTGCCACGTCCGGTTGTGCAGCAGGGCGTCAAACTCCTCTTGCATTGCAGCCATCCAGAGCGGGTCATGAAAAGCGGCTCGAACGGAGGACGACAACGGCGATGGTGCAGAGGTGGATGCCGTGTGGACGTAGTCATCGGAGGTGTAGCGTGAACTCGGGCGAAAAATGCCCGCAGGGCCGCGGGTGACCTTACCGGCCGTGGGAGACTCTGCCGCAACCGCGGGTGAAAGGGACGCCGAAGACATGGGCACTGGGACCAAGGCTGCGGGGGCGGGGGTCGCGGCGGCCACTGCCGAAGCCGAGGCTTCGGGGGCCGCAGCAGGAGCCGGAACCGTAGGCACCAAGGCCGCGGGAAGGAGAGGCGCCGGGGGCGCCAGTGCCGCGGCTGAGGGGGCGCCGCATGCAGGGGACGCGCCTCAAAGCCAAGGGGCGGGCCAAGGGCGGCGCGCCCTGGGAGAGGCGTCGAGGGGCCCGCGTCATCAGTGGGGAGAGGAACAGCCGGGGGTACCTGCTGAAACGGAAACACATGCCCATCAAAGTAAACATGCCTGGAAGTGAACACACGGTGGGTGACTGGATCGTAGCACCGATAGCCCTTGGAGTTAGAGGGGTAGACGATGAAGATGCAAGCGATAGAACAGGGTGCAAGTTTGTGAGGAGCGGTGTCGACAGTGCTAGGATAGCAAAGGCACCCGAAAATACGCAAGCCATCATAGGACGGGGGCGTACCAAAGAGAAGATGGTGAGGTGCATTGTTCCACCATGGGTGGCAGGGTCAAAGTTTAAGGAGAAGTGAAGCAGTAGCAAGTGCGTCCGGCCAGAAGCGACGCGACACGTTAGCATGGAACAGGAGCGTGCGAACGCCGTCGTTCAGAGTGCGAAGGACGCGTTCGGCTCGACCGTTCTGCTATGAAGTATACGGGCATGTGAGATGAAAAATTGTGTCGTGGTGCAACAAAAAAGTGTGGAAAGCAAGATTGTCGAACTCTTTTCCATTGCCAGTCTGAAGAACAAGAATGGGACACCCAAACTGCGTGCTGACATAGGAGTAAAAAGCCACCAAAGTGGAGAGTGCATCCGAATTTGTCGAAAAGGAAAATTCCACACATAGTGAGAATAACCATCAAGGATTATCAAATAATATAAATAGCCGGAATTACTAGGAACCGGAGAGGTCCACACATCGCTATGAATCATGGCTCCTCTCCCACCCACCCACCCTCCCACCCCACGGCCTAGGTTTTGCGGCGATCTACACTTCTAGCCATTGAATTGTGGATCTTCCCCGCTCATCTACTCCGGCGTGCTTTGATCTGCACGACTACACCCATCTCCTATGGGTACCTCTGGTGGATCAACGTTGGATTCGGATTTCTCGGCGGGCTCCATCTTTGTAGATAAGGTTTTCATTTCTTGTGGGAGATCTGTTCATCCCTCGGACGACAAGAGCCATTTCATTATGGTTGTGTCCTTTAGCCGACATGATTTCCGTCTTGATGAGGATTCTGTGGCGGCTGGATTGGAATCAGCGATTGGGGGATCGACCATTGATTTGTCAGTTCAACTCATCAAGGGCAAGGTATTTTCTTTCATTGTTTCCTGCAAGCAAGTTGGCCTTTGCATACTCTAGTTGAGATCGTTTGCATGCCCACATTTCAAATGTCATTTTCATCTTTGGGGGAATGGTGGTCCAAATTGGAAACGGGAGTTAGAGATCTGGAGAAAGGAGTGTGACCCTGAGTGGATTATGGTTAGTCCCTCCAAAAAGCATGCTACTCTGGGTTTGATTGCTATGCATAAACCACCAGCAAAGTCTTCTCTTAGATCGGGTTCATCGACAAGGAAGAAAATCTCCTGTGCCGCGTTCCAGCAGTATCCAGTTTGTAAGGGTTATAGATACCCAGCTACTCAGCTCTGTATTGATACGGTTTCTGAGGCCGGCTATGAACTTAATCCTAGTTAGAAGGTGATCGTGCCATCACCGCCGGCAACCAACCTCCAGTGGACGGTGGCGAAGCCACCCATCTCTTTCGGAACGATCAACGTCCCTGCCAAGAATACTGCCGTGATTTCTGGAATTACACTGAACTGTTTAGGCAATGAGTTGCAGGTTACGTACGATACCGTGTCATCTGGTTGCGTTGCACCGGAATCCCCGGCCCAACATGGATCTCCGGCCCAACATGGCTCTCCAATCCCATGTACGGTTTCTTCGGCCCAATCTACACCCCAACCATCAGTGGCTATCTTCGATAATTCTATTTCTGCTATTGGAAATTATTCTCAACTGATTATGGATGTTGACCGGCCAGACTCTCCTGGTGTTTCTGCTAGGGTTAATGATATTATAGATGATATTATGTTCAATGTTTGGAAGTGCCAGAACTGCTTATATATGTTTCAACATACTAGCTCGTGCACCAAGCAGGTCCATTGCTGTCGATGCTTTAGATTGGGACATAGGGCCAAAGGATGCTATGACTCTGCGCCTTCTCCGGCTTACATGTGGGTCCCATGGGTCAATCCTGATTCTCCGGGACGGTCAGCGGGGATATACTCGCTCGGCGCCTCGGTTTCCCCCTCACATAACCCTCTGGGATCTTTGCCCAGTCCCATCACGCCTACCACCCCATCGCTTCCGCCATTTCCCGTCGAGCCACCGCCCACCACGCCACCACCACCTACCTCGCCACCACCGCCCAACTTAGCTCCACCATTATCCACCGCGGCTCCTACCTTGCCATCAGCTCCTTCATCGCATCCAGCAATGGCCACCTTCGCCCTCGACCCCACGCCTTTCGTCCCGCCGGGTTTTGAGATCATCGACGGCGGTCCGCGGTGACTTCCATGCACCTTCTACTCTCCAGCAGTGGCTCCTGATCGTCAGCATGAAGAATACGCCATTGCCATCGTCGAGCCTGCTCCCCTGCCTGAAGAAGTTCCCATCTTTAGAAATATGGTCAGTGATTTTGTTGTCAACAATCTTGGCCGCGTTGTTCTTGACGCTCAGCCTTGGATTCAAGGAGTTGGACTCTTGCGTTTCCGTAGTCCGGTTGCTAGGCAAGCTCTTGTAGATCATCCTCCATTCGAACTTGACAATGATAGATTTGTCCGATTTGTGCCACATGATGAGGGTATTAATTACAGAGCTATTCAGGGTTTTCGTCGGGGATGGGTTATGATTGTTGGAATACCCCTGGATTATAGGCGCACGCAGTATATTGCACATGCAATCAGCACTTTCGTCCGTTTCCACCACCGGCACCAGGATGATCCTCTGCTTGTTCGTACTTTGGAGTACGTTTCTTTTCCGGCTACTACCTTGGTGCCGCATGATGTGGTCTATCAAGAGTTTGCTGACTTTGGGGGTTCTCGCATATCTTGGTCTGCTCCGATATACATATTCTCTGCGGAATTTGCTGATATCTTGCCACCTAATGAGGACCCGATGCCCTTCGATGGCAACCCACGCCCACTCCCTGGGCATCTGCAATTTCATAACCATAAGTGGGTTATGCCTGAATTTCCTAAAATTGGTTGGGATGAACTACCACCACCGGCTCACAATCATGAACCACACCACCTGGAGGCTCCACATGATGATCTGCAGGTACAGCAGGAGCTTGTGGATGAAAATCATGTTGAGGCAAACCAGACGCAGGAATCAATCATTCTGCAAGTTTCGGATGATTTTGTTAATGCTCAACCAGTTGATGATATGGTGGTCTTCCAGCAACCAGCGGCCCCTATGCAGCCTCCTCTTCATATTGGGCATGTTCTCACTCTATTTGGCCCTGTTCTGCCCCCTGTTATGCAATGGCAGCGCACTTTTCAGAAGTTCTTGCCGGATATTTTCACTGCTGAAATCCCAACGTTTGTGTTCAAGACTGAATTTGGGTCTCTACTACTGACTAAGTGCTCATGGGATATTTGTTACAATGGAGCAGATGTCAGCTTCTCTCTGCAGCCTCCGCCAGAATCCTCTTAGAGCCTTCCATGCCATGCTTCTCCATTTAGGAGACCAGTTGCAAGGGCTCTTTGCTTTGATGAGCTCTCTGAACCTATCACCGAGTTCTTTGAGTTCTCTGTTGTCCCTGAGGTGACCACCAAGCGTGGCCGGAAGCCAAGGTCTGCTAAAATTTTGGTAGACACGGAGGTGCACCGCAGTGTACGTCTCAGTGCGTTACGCGATGGCTACCACAGATCCCCAAGCAGAGGCTCCCAGCAGATCAAGACCCAGCGTACCTTCAAGAAGCGTAGAACCAGCTCTTCACAGCCGGATGGGAACCCGTCAGTGCCTCCACCAACGCCTGTTACTAATCTTCAGCATATCGGGGCACGTCTGCGCATTGCTCCTGAGAAGATCTCCAAGGATAAGTTTGAGGCTGATCCTTCCACCTCCTCCAACAGCAAGAGTTCTGATGATTAGTTGCATCAGACGGCTTTATGGTCCATGGCGTACCTCTTTAAACGTCATCTATCTTTATTTATGTTTTCATTATGGGTTCTCTATCTCATGGTTATGCTTAGCTGGTCAGTGTAGGTCATTGCGTGATCTACTTTTGTTGCTCTCTATTATGGTTTGTAATGAATCATACCGGGTTTAAAGACTGGAAGGTTTTATGTTGGAACGTGCACGGCAATTGCGGTTAAACAAAAGATTGATGAAAGTGGATGTTTTGTGGTCTGTCTCCAAGAAACAAAGTGTATGCATATTGATCACAGGTTTATTAGGAAGTTTTGTCCACGACAATTTGACAATTTTTCGTATGTGCCTTCGGTGGGTGCCTCGGCTGGTATGGTCATCATTTGGAACTCCTCTTTCTTTGAGGGTAAATTAATTGCGGCAATGCATTATGGTATTATTATGGAATTCCGCTCTTAGCATACTTCTGAAGTTTGGACCCTAGTGTCAGTTTATGGCCCTTCCCAGGGTCCGGCCCGCGATGATTTTGTGCAATGGTTATACAATCTTGACATCAATGTGATGATAATTGGTTGCTTTTGGGTGATTTCAATTTTATGCGGTCGTTGGAAAATTGTAACCTACCTGGGGGTAATGTCAGCGACATCTTTCTGTTTAATGAAGTGATTGTCCACTTGGGTCTTGTTGAGCTACCAATTAAGGGGCGACAATTCACTTGGTCAAATATGCAAATTGAGCCTTTACTTGAACAGATTGATTGGTTTTTTTACTTCTGTTGCATGGACTTTGGATCATCCCAACACGCTAGTATTGCCGCTTGCACGCACGGCCTCTGATCATGTCCCGTGCGTGGTCTCAATTGCTACTTCTATTCCTAAGGCTAAAGTTTTTCGCTTTGAAAATTATTGGATTGATTTGCCTGGCTTTTACGATTGTGTTGCTCAAGTTTGGAACAAGTTTGTGGCCAGATCCTCGGCTGCCTTAACTATTTCCTCTAAATTCAACGCACTTCGATATGCCCTCAAGAAATGGCACCTCAATCTGTCCACAATTAAGGCACTCATTTCTGACTGCAACAAGGTGATTCTTTACTTTGATGGACTGGAGGAGATTAGGACTTTGACTAGGCCGGAGTTTAATTTCAGGTGAATCGTGAAATTGCATCTGGAGGATATCTTACATTGTCAATTTGTATATTGGAAGCAACGTTATACCATATGCAGCATTAAAGTTGGTGAGGAAAATTCGAAATTTTTCCATGCCATGGCCACCGAAAGGTTTTGGAGAAACACAATTTCTTCAATTAAGAATGCAGAAGGTAATGTAGTCTCGGATCACCAACAACTAGCTGGCATGTTATAACGCCCCGGATACAACTTTCCATATTTGTACTCCGACTCTTGCCTTTTCTGGAGATGTGATATGAGATTCCCTTCATGGTTGGGTTTTGTCTTCGTTTTGCATTTTGTCCATGTCATGCATTTCATATCATGTCATCATGTGCATCGCATTTGCATACATGTTCGTCTCATGTATCTGAGCATTTTCCCCGTTGTCCGTTTCGCAATCCGACACTCCTACGTCCTCCAGCGCCCCCTTTTGCCTCTTTTCATGTGTGGGTGTTAAACGTTCTCGGAATGGACCAAGATTTGCCAAGCGGCCTTCGTACACCACCGGTAGACCGCCTGTCAAGTTTCGTGCCATTTGGAGTTCGTTTGATACTCCAACGGTTAACCGGGGAACCATAAAGGCCTCGTGTGTGTTGCAGCCCAACACCCCTACAAAGTGGCCCATTAACCCATCCAAACCCCCTCCATCCTCTCGGTCGTTCGATCACGATCGCGTGGCCAAAAACTGCACTCCATTTGGACTCTCCTAGCTCCCTCTACCTATATATTTGTGCTCCTCCCGGATTTTTCGCGTAGTCTAACCCTAGAATTCCCTCTCCCTCCGCGCCGGACACGTCCGGATGGCGCCGGACGCGTCCGCCTCCATGCCCCGTCCACTCCTGCGCCACCACCTGTCCTCACCGGCTCCGCCGCCGCGCGGCCCGCCCAAGCCCATCCGGGACCCCCGCGGCCCGTTCCTCAACCGCCCGGGTCCGAGCACCCGCACCGCCACCCGAGCGCTCGCCTCGCTCCACCGCCGCCTCGCTGCCGTCCTCGCCGCCCTTCTCCGGCGACCGCGCCTCGCCGGAGCACGCTGCGCTGCCGCCTTCCTTCACCACCTACCTCACCGGATCACACCGCCCGAGCACGGAGCTCCTCGCCGTCAGCGTCGTAAGAGCCTCGTCGACCCCGCCGTCACCGGATCCGGTAGTTGGCCGGCCAGATCCGCCTGTTTCCGTTGTCGGCCGGCCGGACCCGCTGGCGTGCTGCCACTTACCTGCTGTCGCCGGCGCCGCCATGGCCTCGCTCGGCTCCTGTCGAGGAGACGACGAGCGCCCGCTCATGGGCTGCCTCCCCCTCGCGCTCGTGGGCCCCGTCTTGGGCCACCTCAGCCGCCGGCCCAGCAGCGCCTCTCCCTCAGGCCGCTCCGATCCGGCCCAAGGGCCCATGGTGAGCATCCCCCCTATTCACCGCCGTATGCGCATGATAGTTATCCGACGCTCACTTTCAGTCTCCTTTTTTTCGCTAAGTCCTCAGATCCTCATAATTTATGCCTCTGTTCATCATGCCATAACTTTGTGCTCGCTACTCTGTTTTGCATGCATGATATATCAGAATGATCATCATGATGTGCTCTTCATTTTGTTCCATTGCACCATGCTTGTTTTAGTCCATCTTGATGCCATATGACTGTTGCAAGAGTGCTATAAAATGTTAGTTACTGTTTCTTCTCAGATTATGAGCATTTGTCATTTTTGCCATGATTATTGTGTGTTGCATATGGCTATGAGCTCTACATGTGTTTTGGGATATGCCATGCCATCTTTACAGGGGTGTATGCCATGTATTTTTGTGACCAATGTGGTGACTAGCACAAGCATGCAAAGTAGCTCTCGTGATGTTGCTGATTTCAGAGACTTAGAATTTCACTAAGTCTTTGCTCTGCTGTTATTTTGATGCCATGTATTCATGTTGCTACAGTGAGATCCATGCTTCTTTTGGGTATGTTCAGTAAGGATGATTTTGACATATGGTAGTGCTCTCTCCATCCATGTCCCTGTTTGCATTTATGGAGTGCCCTAGCATGACTCAAGCTTGCTCTACTTTTGCTATAAAATGTTCCTGGCAGATTGTTTACATGCTAATCAATTTTGCCAAGGTTGTTGTAGTTGATCCATGCATGCTATGAGTTTGTTCTTGATTTGGTTAGCTTCATGAACATGTCTTCTTGCTGGTAGTATGCTTAGCTTGTCATGCAATGCCTTGTGATGAGTGATTCGAGCTCGTAAACATGCCTCCATAATTCTGTTCATGCCATGTCCAGTTTTCTGCCAAGTCTGAATTTGTTAACGAAACTTGCTATGTTTACATGGGTGCCATCATATCTTCTGATCCTTTTTGGCTTATGGTCAGTAAGGGACTTTTGTTATATGCTTTGAGTAGATTCATGTGATGCCTTGTTTTTCCATGATCTTTTCTTGTAGCATGTTGTTATTTTGCTCTAAACATTGCTTCCTGATGTTATTTCCTAACATGTTAGTATTTTCACCAAATCTGTGATGCTGTTATCTTTTGCACTTTTGCCATGCTTGTTTGAACCTGTTATTATGTGATTTAGCCATAGCTCAGTGTTCATATTTTGTCAAGCATCTTGAGTAGATAACTGCCATGTGCTTTGTTGCTATGTTGGAGTGCAATAGCTTAGTTTCTTGTTGCATTCTAAATGGCATCGTGCTGTTAATCGCAGAATTGTGCCATTATTGTTTTGGTTGCCATTTGCAAACCGTGCCTCCGATTCCGGTGATCTTTATATCGACTTCGACCGAAATCAACTCATCTTTCCAGCGGCGCAATTGGTTTGCCAAGTTGAGGCCTGGTTCAATATTTCCCTTTTGAAGCATGCATATGCATTGCATATCACATCCCACATATCATGCCATGTTTTGCATCATGTTGCTTGCGCATTGCACCGTGTTTGATTGTTGGTTCCTTTGCTTGTGTTCTTGCCTTGGGTAGAGCCGGGAGACGAGTTCATGATCAAGGAACCAGTTGAGTATGCTTACGAGGATCAAGCTTACGTCAACTCGTAGAACTTTGCAGGCAAGATGACCATACCCTCGAAATCACTTCTATCTTTGCTTGCTAGTTGCTCGCTCTATTGCTATGTTGTGATACCTACCACTTGCTATATCATGCCTCCCATATTGCCATGTCAAGCCTCTAACCCACCTTGTCCTAGCAAACCATTGTTTGGCTATGTTACCGCTTTGCTCAGCCCCTCTTATAGCGTTGCTAGTTGAAGTTGAAGAAGGAGTTTGTTCCATGTTGGAACATGGATATGTTGGGATATCACAATATCTCTTATTTTAATTAATGCATCTATATACTTGGTAAAGGGTGGAAGGATCGGCCTTATGCCTGGTGTTTTGTTCCACTCTTGCCGCCCTAGTTTCCGTCATACCGGTGTTATGTTCCTTGATTTTGCGTTCCTTACACGGTTGGGTGTTATGGGAACCCCTTGACAGTTTGCTTTGAATAAAACTCCTCCAGTAAGGCCCAACCTTGGTTTTACATTTGCACTAACAACCTATCACCTTCCCTTGGGTTCTGCAGACTCAAGGGTCATCTTTATTCTACCCCCCCCCCCCGGGCCAGTGCTTCTCTAAGTGTTGGTTCGAAACAGAGCCACTTGCGGCGCCACCTCGGGGAAACTTGAGGGTTGGTTTTAGCTGTACGTCGTGTTCATCCGGTGTTGCCCTGAGAACGAGATATGTGCAACTCCTATCAGGATGTCGGCGCATCGGGCGGTCTTGCTGGTCTTGTTTTACCATTGTCGAAATGTCTTGTAACCGGGATTCTGAGTCTGATCAGGTCTTCCTGGGAGAAGGAATATCCTTCGTTCACCGTGAGAGCTTGTGATGGGCTAAGTTGGGACACCCCTGCAAGGTTTTGAACTTTCGAAAGATGTGCCTGCGGTTATGGGCAGATGGGAATTTGTTAACGTCCAGTTGTAGAGAACTTGACACTTAACTTAATTAAAATGCATCAACCGCGTGTGTAGCCATGATGGTCTCTTTCCGGCGGAGTCCAGGAAGTGAACACGGTTCTTGTGTTATGCTTGAATGCAAGTAGTCTCAGGATCACTTCTTGATCACTTCTAGTTCATGACCGTCCTTTGCTTCTCTTCTCGCTCTCATTTGCGAAAGTTAGCCACCATATATGCTAGTGCTTGCTGCAGCTCCACCTCACTACCTTTTCCTACCCATAAGCTTAAATAGTCTTGATCGCGAGGGTCTGAGATTGCTGAGTCCCTGTGACTCACAGATTACTTCCAAAACTAGATGCAGGTGCCGATGATGCCAGTCCAGGGGATGCGACCGAAATCAAGTGGGATTTTGACGAGGATTCAGGACGTTACTATGTTTCCTTTCCAGACGATCAGTAGTGGAGTCCAGTTGGGGCGATCGGGGATCTTTTGCATTTGGGGTTGTCTTTATTTTGGTTCCGTAGTCGGACCTTGATTGTATTCTGGATGATGTAATGCTATATTTATGTATTGTGTGAAGTGGTGATTGTAAGCCAACTCTGTATCTCTTTCTTATTCAGTACATGGGATGTGTAAAGATTACCCCTCCTGCGACATGCCTACTATGCGGCTATGCCTCTAAGTCGTGCTCCAACACGTGGGAGATATAGCTGCATCGTGGGTGTTACACATGTTTTGGTCTGATTTTAATCAGCGTATGGGCACTGCAAAAGGAATCCGCATGGGTTTTGATTTGGACACACTAATTGCGCGTGTTGATGGCCTTGAGGATTTATCCCGGCCTTTCTCTGATTCCGAGGTTGAATCTGTCATTAAGAACATGCCACTGGATCGTGGTCCTGGTCCCGATGGTTTTTCTGGCCTGATCTTAAAGAAGTGTTGGCCAATCCTAAAAGAGGATTTCATGCAACTTGTGAAGGAGTTCTATTAGGGTAGATGCAATTTGGAATGTCTTAACACTTCATTAATTACTCTGATCCCCAAAAAGCTGAGCCCTGAAGTTGTCGGAGACTTTCGGCCCATCTTGTTGACCAACACGTGCTTGAAGTTTTTAACTAAGCTGCTTGCTAACCGCCTTTAGAAAGTGATACTTAGATGCATCCACCACAATCAATATGGTTTTCTTCGGTGTCGTTCTATTCAAGATTGCCTGGCATGGTGTTTTGAGTATATACATCAATGTAAAGCCTCGAAGCGGCCCATCATCCTCCTTAAACTGGATTTCACGAAGGCCTTCGACACAATTGAGAATGAACTTATTCTCAGAATTTTACAATGCAAGGGTTTTGACTCCCGGTGGACTGGATGGATCAATAGCATATTGTCTACAGGATCTTCTTCTGTGCTTCTCAACGGCGTGCCAGGCAATCACTTTGTTTGTAGAACGGGCGTGCGTCAAGGGGATCCTCTCTCACCGTTTCTCTTTATGATTGCGCTTGATTTACTACAATCTGTAGTCAATGAGATGTGCTCCAGGAACATCCTCTCGATGCCAATCCCAACCAGTTCCATCGACTACCCGATTGTACAATATGCCGACGACACTTTAATTGTTCTGCCTGCGATAGATGATCAGCTTATTGCTTTCAAGGAGATGCTTGACACATTTGCGGCGTCAACAGGATTACATGTCAACTTCAGTAAGTCCTCACTCATTCCAATAAATATGACTGATGTGGAAGGTGCTAGGGTGGCTTCTTTGCTCGGATGCGATGTTTGGCCAATGCCATTTACGTATCTAGGATTGCCAATGGGAACTTCTAGGCCTACAATCTATGATCTGCTGCCTCTGGTTGATCGTGTTGAGCGACGCCTATCTGCTTCCTCATGCCTGCTAAATCAGGGAAGCCGATTACAACTTCTACAGTGGGTGTTCTGCTCCATGCCAATATACTTCTTGTGTACCTTATCTCTCCCCAAGGGCATTTTGCAGTAGTTAGAGCTAATCATGAGGCGATGTCTGTGGAGAGGCAACACGGACAACCCACGCCAATCATTGGCTGCTTGGGATTTAGTCTGTCGCCCTAAGAATTTCGGTGGTTTGGGTGTTCTTAACTTGGGCATTCAAAATGAGGCTTTATTACTAAAGCATCTCTTCAAGTTCTTTAATAAAGTGGTGCCTTGGGTATCATTAATTTGGGACACCATTATGCATCGTCGCCACCTCAAAGCACCCAGAGATGTGGATCCTTTTGGTGGCGTGATGTCATGCATTTATATCCCAATTTTTGCAAGCTAGTTGTTCCACAAGTTCATGTTGGCGACACAGTGCTTTTTTGGCTCGACCGTTGGCAGCTAGGAAATCGTGTTGTCCTTTTACACGAATGGTTCCCAAGGCTACATTCATTTGTAGTTGATGATGCAATCACTGTCAAGGAGTTTATGGAGCGGCCTGATGTCTTGGATCATTTCCATTTGCCTCTGTCACAGGAGGCCTACTCGGAATTCACACAGCTCCAAGCCCTGCTGCCTTTGATCATCCTGAATGGTGAGAGCAAAGACATTTGGAAGTGGCCTTCGAAGTCTGGTGTTTTTATGTCAAAGATATACTATGACTCTTGCTTCTCCCACCTAGTGGTTGATCCCATTTTCAAATGGATTTGGAAGTGTGCATGCACGCTCAAGTTCAAAGTGTTTGGCTAGCTTCTCTTAATGGATCGTTTGAACACTAGCGATATGATGCAACGTCGACATTGGATCATCCAGGATGACACATGTGTGCTATGTAACCTTGCACAACATGAGGATCGGGCTCATCTTTTGTTTGCTTGCAATTTTAGCCAAAGGGTTTGGAACTATCTTGGGATTTTTTTGGTCCGTTCAACCGAACCAAACCACATATGAGATGGCTCAAGCAGTTAGGAGGGATTTCGGTCATCCTTTTTTCACTGAGGTTGTCTTAACTGCTACTTGGAATATTTGGACACAAAGGAATGGGAAGATCTTCATAAATGAGCAACCTTCTTTTAGAGCTTGGAGAAGGAACTTTATCCATGACATTTTTCTCCTGTCTCATAGGATTAGATGTAAATATAAAGATAGTTTACTGTCTTGGATAGCTAACCTTCCTTAGACCCTTTTCTTGTAAGTATCTCTTCTCTTCTCCTCTAAACTTGTAAACTTGTAACTATACTTTTTTCTAGTTTTAATAAAGGACTGTGAGGCTGTTGCCTTGCAGTATATAGTCAAAAAAAGGAAAATAAGCTATGGTGGTGGAGTTATTAAACGGGAGGCAAACATGTTTGCTGACACGACAGGCATGACAGGTGTGATCCTCTATCTTATTACAAATGAAACTGAAACTCCTAAGAATATGACGAAGTGTGACAGGGTTGGGATGACCCAAACGAGCGTGCCAAAGATCGACTCCAGTGGAGAGAGCAACCGGTGTGGTGGTGGAGGTGGACGACGAATGCACCGAATAGAGCTCGTCGGGGCTGTCACATCGGTGAAGTACCATCCTGGTTCGAGCGTCCTTGACACAAAAACCAAGCTCGTCAAATTCAATAGTAACAAGATTCTTAATAAGATGAGGTGACACAAGTATGTTAGACAATGTTAAAGGCATGGAATTAGAAGGAAAGGAAGTGTGCCTGACATGTGTGATAGGGAGTGTGGAACCGTCGCCGACAATGATGCGGCGGTCGGTGGTGACGGGAGCGAAGGAGGCAAGATTATCAGGATGAGCAAACATGTGAGCCGTAGCCCCGGTGTCCATGTATCAATCATCGCCTCTAGTGTAGGTGTTCGGCATAGGGGCAGTGTGCGGTGCGGTGAGGAGCGCCGGATCCGAAGGCGTCGGCGGCAGGGCCGGCGAGGGCGGCGATGGGGCCGCAGGGAGACTGTAGCCGCCGCTCAGCTGCGGCGATGGGTATCCTCCATATGGCTGCAGAGCCGCGTAGTATGCCTGGTGCGTCGGTGGGCGTGGCACGCGAAGGGTCGGTGCAGCCGTGCAGGGGCCCGTGGAACCAGCATGGTGTAGGCATGAACAACACCGGTCCACGGGTGTAGCCAGAGGCCCACGGAGGGGGCACCTGGAACTGTTGCTGTTGTTACTGACAGGGCGGGCCGGTGCCCTGCGGCTGCTGCTGCTGACCACCACGGCGGCCCCCATCGCGGCGGCCCCCAACGCGCCGTTCGGCAGGAGGGGCAGGAGGGGCGAGCAGGCTGTATGGCAGCGGGAGCAGCCCCTGCTGCTGGGGCGTTGGGTACGGCGGAGACGCCGGGAAGAGCGCCGGGTGGCGCTGCAGCGGGGGCGCGGCCGGGGCAGCGGGAGGCGCCGAGGACCCGATGCGGGTGGTGCCAGCGGCGAGGGCGGTATGGATGGCCCGCGCCTTTACCTACTTCATCCGCCGCTCCTCCAAGCGGAGATACGCAATGAACTTGGCGAAGGACGGGTTGGGGATGAGGCTGAGGTTCGCCGCGGCGTTGCCGAAGTCCTCGTTGATCCCGACGGAGAGCATGCTGAGGAGGAGGTCATCATCGATCTTCATGCCAATATCACGGAGCTCGTTAGCGAGAGTCTTCAGGCGACGACAATAGTCATAGATGGTGGTGTTGGCCTGGTGACACCCAAAAAGCTCTTACTACAAAAAACATGACGATGGAGCTAGTTGTCGGTGAAGAGCCCGTTCAGCTTGGTCCACACGGCGCAGGCATCATCACCCTCCTGCACGACCGTCTTGAAGAGGTCCGGCGAGATGGTGAGGAAGAACCTGCGGATGATCGTGGTGTCGATGGTGGACCAGTCATGGAACTCTGGGACGAGGCTAGAGTCGACGGTGCCGTCCACATGGTCGATGAGATGATACTCCCGGAACAAGAGGGAAAAATACGTCTTCCACGTGTAGTAGGAGGAGTCCGTCTGGGAGAGACAAACCGGCACCCGCTCGAAGATGTTGAGATTGCGAATGTCTTTCACGTCGGGAGGGTTGGCGTCGGTGACCAGGTTGTAGTTGGTGGACGCGGAGGAGGTGACGGACGACATGACGGCGAGGGCGGCTCAGGGTGGTGTGTGGGTGTAGCGGGTCAGGGTTTTGGGCGGGCGGCAGCAGCGGGACTCGGGCGGCGGGGTAGTGTGGTGCGGGCGACACAGGACGGAGGTGTGGCAGCGACTAGGGGAATTAGCAGCGATGGGTGGAGCAGCAGCACAGCTACTAGGGCTAGGGTTGGCGGCTGCGAGTGAGGCGGCGGTGGCTGGAGCAACGGGAGGGGCGCGGGCGGCGGCAGCTAGAGGTGAGGAGCGGCGGCAGCGGGCGCGATGGGAGGCATGGGTGGCATCTCCTTGGAGCGGCGGCGGCGGAGCGGGTAGACGCGTGGCGGCGGCGGCGGCGAAGCGGAAGCGGGGAAAGAAACCTAAAAAACGGATACCATGTATGTTGTGGGAATTGCACGATGTACTGCTCATGTGCAAAGGCACATATATATGATGTACAAGAGATGGGCCACGACCTCAACTATATAAGGAACTAGGAAGTGGGCCCAATACACAGATATGCACAACACATGTACTCAACAGCTAGCATTTTGTCATGTTTTTTTTTCTAAATAGCTCGTCGGAATGAAGCAAATGACACACCGTTGGAAAGATATCGTCGAGGCACATCTTTGTAATATTTATTATTTTCTCTAATTCATTACGGTTTAAAAGCAGTTTTAAATTTACTAAATCGCGGAATTCAGTTTTTTTTGAATTTTTTGCAATTTTTGGTATTGTTCTCGCTCCAGTTTTTGAACCGTTTGTCGAAATGAGGTGTATCATACGCCGTCGAAAAGCTACGGACGTGGCCAACTTTCATATGTTGAAATGTTTTTGAGATTCCTTATGATTGTAAGTTAATTTTGAAAATCATGTGGCTGACGACGAGAGCCAGCTGCCGTTTTTCATGATTTTTTTACAAACCTCTAGTCGAAATGATTCAAATGCTACGTCGTTGGAAAGATATCGACGAGGCGCAACTTTTTTCATGTAGGACACTCTCTAATTCCTTATGGTTTAAGAGAAATTTTAAAAATTTCGAAACACAAACACCCTGTTTTTTGCGACAGCCAAATCTTCGTCTGTACTGCATGAGACAGAAGAATCACTGCTTCAAATCAAAAACTGCACTGCATCAGACAATCAAGCGAACTTCATGATTTTTTTTTCAGATGTAAACTTTCTGAGACGAGTTTTTGTGAGTTTTTGTTGTCTTTTTTCAACATTTTTTTATTAAGGAGAGTGGACCGCAGAGACGAGGACGAGTGAACCGCGACATATATTGAAGTGAACCAGATTACTATTTTTTGTTTCGCTAAGTTTTCGCACTTCCATGTTGTGCACAAGTGAACCTCGTCCATCTCAAAAGTGAACCACATCCGAGGACCAAACGTACTGCAAGTGTTAATGTAGCCGACTGATTTTTTAAACACAGAAAACAAATTGCACTTCATACATAGGGGTAATGAAACATCATTCTTTTTACACAAATTGAGTGCACTTCAAAAAAATCTCCAAAAAATTCAAAACATGGATGGAGTGAACTGCGTCGCCCAACTTCTCCATGAAAAAATGTACTACACGCATGCACGGGGTGAGAGGCAGATGACACGCACGTCCGGTGGGACTGCAAGCAGATGCGCTCGGCACTACATCAGAGCATCGACTAAACTAAACGGTGAGCCATCGAGGTGAATGGAATTGAAGCAAACTACAAAATTTGTCATAATCCCGACGAAGCTTGCCTCACTGTACGTAAGTGCACTTCATGGCGAGTCGATGATGGCCGCATGCATATGCTGTGTGGACTGCTCCAGGGAGACCGACATGCGTTCAGAGAGGAGGAATGGGGGAGTGCACAGTTTCACCAACGATGGGGGACGAAGTGAGCTGCAGTTGTACATGCGCACTAATGAACTAGCTAGCGAACTTCACAAACAAATAAAAAGGCATTTTGGGTAAGCAGGATGTGGCCCTGGAAACTGCACGCAAGAACGTCGAAGTCTGCAAGTGCACGAGCATTGAACTGCTGCATGCACGCCTCCGAGCTGCACGTCCACGGTCGCCGAGCTGCACATCTGCTGCCGTGGTGGCCGGAGACGACGGCTTCGCGTTGGCCGGAGTCTTTTTGGATAAGCAGGATGTGGACCTGGAAACTGCACGCAAGAACGCCGAAGTCTGCAAGTGCACGAGCATTGAACCGCTGCATGCACGCCTCCGAGCTGCACGTCCACGGTCGCCGAGCTGCACATCCGCTGCCGTGGTGGCCGGAGTCGATGGCTTTGCGTTGGCCGGAGTCGATGGGGGCCGGATCCGCTGCCGGCGGTGGCCAAATATTTTTTGCGGGGGATCCCATACCTCCTTCGTCTAGAGAGATGGGGAGGAAGAGCCGGGGGGAGGGCCCTGGCTGGGAGGCACTACGGCGGTTGGAGGGCGTCAGGGCAGAGGGTGGCCGTGACGACGGGGGCAACCGCCATGATTGGGCGTGTTTGCCGGGGTAGATCCCGAACTGCCTCACCAGGATCCCGTGCGCGCGTCATGGTGAGCGGCGGTGGGCGATGGAGCTCGTCGGCATCGGCGGAACTGCTCGTCGCAGCTCGGTGGTGAAGGAGAAAAGCAGGGCAGGGGGAGGGCGATCCACGGCCGTCGCGGTCAGCCAGATCTGAGGCGGAGATGTGAGGAGGGGAGATGTGGGGTGCACGGCAGCGCCGGCCCCGGCCAGTAGGAAGAGGAGGCGCGGCGCGCAACCGGGAGGGATGTGGGGGCGGCCAGGGTTGGGTGGCCTCTAGTGGGCTGCCGGCCATGGAGTGGGTGGGGATTGTGGGCAGTGGGGGAAGAAGCTGAGGGGGAGGGGTGCTAGCCGGCCCGGATCCGCCGCTAGGAGGCCCGCAGGGGTAGTTGCCGGTCCGGATCCATGGCCGGTAGGTGTGCTTGGGGTAGAACGGGGGAAGGAGGTGGGTCGGGAGTGGGTGGATGCGGGCAGAGGTTGGGGTGGAGAGGAGGAAGGAGGTGGGGTGGGGTGGTGGGTCCTCTTTTTTTCTTTGTCCTGTGGTTCGGTTCGGGGTTTTGTGCTGCGTAGAAGTGTTATTAGAATAGGGAAACACTTTACATCGGTAGTCGGATATTTTTTGTTGGCTCAAACGTCTTCTGCACCGTCCATCTAGTATCACATCCAATGGCTCTTTTGAATGGCTTCATAACTGCCCTCCTCAAATTACGTTGTTTTCATTAATGATGATTGGAACTAGCGTCCGTCTTCCCACGGCCAATAAATAGATCGACTCTGTTGTCCATTATCCTCGCCCACAGCGATCACGCCTTCCTCCACTTGCAACTCTGCCTTTCCTTCTGATGCTGTTACCCAACCAATGCAACGACCTTCCCTACGTGAGTGCGCCACGCCTCATACACGAACCCAAACACCTGCGTCGATCTTCTCCCTGGTGCATCCGTATTCTCCAGCATGACGCCATATGTCATCTACAAAAGTCAGGAGAGGACGGTGAGCGCGGCATGATGGTGGCCACTCGACGGTGTCGACCGTGCTGCTCCCAGCCGCTCGCCGGCGTTCAACACACAACTTTTGAGCAGAAGAGAACATCGTCAAAGCTAGGGAGAAGATGAAGGCCGAACTGCAGCGTCAAAGGACGGGTTCGACATCGACACCACACACGAAGCATGCATGCTTCGCATTTCAAAAAAAAGCATGCATGCTTCCTTACATGGTTTCCCTACTTCTCCATGTGTGACCACTGCTTCGTACCCCTGCCTCGCTCGTCATGCATGAGGACGAATTAGGCATGTCAAGTCTTCCCCGTGGCCCTATCTGACCACCACACTCCAATAACGTCGCTCCGATCTCAACGTTGTTGCTCTGATCTCGTCGACGCTAATCCTTGAAGACATCCGTCATTGGATGGTGCTCACGTTCCAGTAGAGGCTTCGTCCCATTGTGCTTCCATGTTCATGTCTTATTGTATGGAATCAATGTCCAATATGTACAGGAAGACAGTTTTGTTTTCTTTGGAAGCAAATTATGGTCTCATTTAGAAGCAATGTTGATGCAAAAATACATCAATTAGAAAGTTCGTCATTGAAAATATGTACATTCAACATTAGAAACAACTTTCAACTTATTTGGAAGCATGTGCTCATTTTGTTTGAAGCACATGCAATTGTCCCGTGGCACATGTATGTTGCACCATCTTATCTCTATTTCACTTCCTTCTCACAAAATATAAGCTCCGGTACACAATGACCAAGCGTTATAGGTTTCACAAAATACTTATGCTTCCTACACAGTTGAACAAAGTTTCATTTAGACACTAACCATGCTTCTAACAATAGCAGACTATGCTTCCTATGCATCCAAATAAATAGAGCTTATCTTACACAGTGATCAGGTATGCTTCCAACGTTACTGCACGATGCGTCCAACGTCCAGATTAAATGTTGTCTACAACCCAACATTTCAGTTGACATCTGAGAATATATACAGTTGGAACGATTTTTTTGGAGTACCTTTGTTTTGGAACAGATTTTTTGAATAATATGTTTCCATGGCATGGTTTCCATGATAATAAATAAATAAATTTTCCATGCCATGCTTGCACTGTTAAAAAACAACATCTCCAAAACAATAAGTTATCCTTTATCTGTTTATTGGAAGCAAATTTGCAAATAGTGGGAAGCAAATCGAAAATTTGTGGGAAGCATTATTTTTTGTATTTGTTTGTTGGAAGCAATCATGGCTTACCAAATCAATTAACGTAATTTCTGGAAGCAGTTAGTTACTAGAACCACAGATAAGGGTGGAGAGGTCAGCGGGAGGAGGGGTTATATATACGTGAGAGTGGTTATTAGAAGCACTTAATTAGGAAGGAAATAACTCGGCGCCTAACAATAGTATCAGATCAGACGAATAGCAATGATGTTAATTTGACGGCCATCCAGTGGTCTGATGGGAAGCAAGGGATCAGTAGTCTGATCCCTAGCGGTTCCCATTAGAATAAGGTCTTTAATGCTAAACTAAGCGTGAGTGTAGAATAACTTATTCTACACCCACATACAAAATGTAGTGACGCAATATTTAAATTATAGTTATTTTTCTGAAAATGAGTAAATTACAAACTTGCATAGTAAAAAAATATTTTCAAAATTACTACATTTGGTACATTGTTTTACTAGATTTTGTATATAGCGTTACTAGGGATGTATAATAAGCTATTCTACACTCATGCTTAGAATAGCGTTACCCTATATATATATATATATCAAAACTGTGCCGCAACTACACGTGGGTGTTAGCAAGATCATTTGTGTGTCAGTTTGCAAGTTTTCATTCATTGTCTGAGAGATCGGAACAATTTTCAAACATTTCAGCCTCAGGGTGCGGCCACACGCATAGGCCTTGTTGGTATTTTAATTACAGGAAATGCATATAGAGTCAGAAAATCATGAAAATTGGTCTGTCACCATGGCGTGCTCTCACGACCCCATGGGAATTTTTTGGTAAAGTTTGGCACAAGTTTTGATGCTCGCACCTTGGAAACCGGAGCATCTCATAAGAAGGTTCATACTTTCCAAAAGGAGACGCGGCAATTCGGACTCCAATCATCATTGACTTCATTGTTCCACGTCGAAATTTTTCCATGGTAAGCAATCACCGATATACCCTAGGTTTGATTTTAGCCCATTTCAGGTCTCGTCTACTATATTTAAGCCATTTTTTGCATCTACCATGCATTTAGTGCATATAAAATCAAAATCGTACTACATCTACATGTGGGTGTTAGCAAAGAAGGTGTAGAAATCATTTGTGTGTCGCTTTGCGAGTTTTCATCCATTGTCTAAGAAGCGGGGAAAATTTTCAAGTATTTCGGCTACAAGGTGCGACCACCGGCATAGGCCTAGTTGGTATTTTAATTACAGGAAATTCGGATGGAATCCGAAAATCATGAAAATCGGTGTGTGGCCGTGGAGTGCTCTCACGACCCCGTGGAAATTTTTTGATAAAGTTTGGCACAAGTTTTGATGATTGCTCAAGGGAAATGGGAGCATCTCACAAGGTTCGTGGGTTCCAAAAGGAGATGTGGCAATTCATACTCCAATGGCCGGTGACTTCATCGTTTGGCGTCATACAAAATTCCACGGTACGCAATCACCATTATACCACATGTTTGATTTTCTGGCGCATTTCAGGTATCATTTGCTATATTTAAGACATTTTTTGAATTTAATATGCATTTTGTGCATATAAATGAAACTCCAACCGCAACTGCATGTGCTAATGAAAGGGATGAGGCACTCGATCTGGGAGCATCCAAAGGTGCAGACGTGCGATCCGTGGGGTTTGGGTTCTGGCCAATTAGAATGCACAACTCACATCGTGCGCGCAGTTTGGTCGGCACACGACTTTCATGAATGAACTGTGTGCTATCCACAAACCAGATTGCATATCTTCTATTCATAAATACTGGGGTGAGATCAATTGAGTGTGATACCTCTAGGGTATAGTAATCATAAATAGTTTAAATTCATTGCCTGAGCTGACAGTGTATCAAGGTCAATATATTAACCGTTCTAACATCAATAGAAGACCGGGCATAACTCACAAATTCATTACACGTGACAGTTCTAAATTGAACGAATTAAGTTGCAGGATAGGCATAAAAACTTGTGTTATGATTTAATTCACATGTACATGAGGGAACTGGGATCATTAGGTTAACGCCGAATGAAATTAGGTTTTTTGCTGATTTTACACATCTCTGTTTGTACGGTGCATGATCCCTTGGCTGGCAACTCAGCAAATTGATCACTCTCGTCCTCATCAGCAACATCCTTGACGCCCAGTACTCTCCTCTTCCCATGCATCACTACATGGAAGTTCTTATGCAAGGGGTCTTTCACATAGAAAATCCGGGTAGCATCGCTAGCAAGAATGAACGGGTCCATGTGATATGTTATCGTTGTCTTGTTAACACAGGTCTTCCTGTAATCATCAACCTTTACCTGACTAAGAGGGATCCATGTGCACCTAAATAATGCCACCTTAACTTACACATAGTTAAGCTCCCAAATCTCTTTGATGGTTCCATAGTATACCATTTTATCAGCTTCATCCACAAACATTCATTCTATTCGAACAGAGCTATTCTAATATGAGGTCTTCTCATCACGCTCCTTAGTGTAGAACATGTAGCCATTTATTTCCGCTTAGTACATCATCACCGTAGGTGAAGGCTTTTGCGCCAACCACGTAGCAATGTCATCCATAGATCTGTGTGCCAAATGATCCTTCGGCCATCTGGTGTAGTACTTGTTGTGCTCCTTTATCTCGACATCTAATGAATGCACCATTGGTAAGAAGCTTTGGGGTCCAAGTGTTCGTCAGCATAAGCATTGAGAACTAGGTTGTTAAGCAGTAGCTTCCAATGGGCTTTGTCGGCTAAATCTTAGGGTGCAGCCTTTTGCGTGCCAGCAAGGACCGACTTACCTTTCAGCCTTCCCTCGTGGCAAGAGAGGGGCAAACCTATAGCTTTTTGTTTCATGTATTCGATGCAAAACTTAACCACCTCCTCCGTGGTATAACCTTGTAGGATGCTTGCCTCTGGATGGCTTCGGTTCTGACAATAGCGCTTCAGTATTCCCATGAGCCGCTCGAAGGGATACATGTTGCGAAGAAACACAGGACCACAATACTTTATCTCGTCGATAAGGTGCACTGTGAGATGGACCATGACATCAAAGAATGACGGTGGTAAAAACATCTCTAGGCTGGACAATATTCTTGCAATATCCTCTTGCATATAGTCTATCTCTTCAGGCTCTACCACTTTCTGTCATAGTTTGTTGTAGAAATCAAAGAGCACAATGAGTGTGTTTCTTGTATCTATGTCCATCAGATTCCTGATGGCCACCAGGACGATTTGTGTCAACATTACATGGCAATCATGTGACTTCATGTGTGCCAACTTCATTTTACCTGAGCTCTCATCCACGAGACTTCTGATATTTGTGGAGTAGGAAGAGGGTGTCTTAACTGACAACAGATAGTTGAAGAACTCTTTTGCTTCTTTTTTATTGAAATTGTAACTCTGATGAGCATGAAGGAATTGTTATCATCTTCTTCTTCACTCTTGCGTTTTGATTGATCACCAAGCATATCGAGTCGTGCACCATCACCATCCGTTGTTTTCCCTTTAATCTTGAGCAGAGTACCAAGGATGCTTTCACATATGTTCTTCTCTATGTGGATGACATCGATGCGGTGACGTACACGTAGAATCTCCTAGTAAGGTAATTCCTAGAACGCCAATTTCTTCTTAAGAATTTGGTCCCTGGGTGTTTGTTTCACCATCAAAGCATGGTTCTTGCAAGCACAACATTAATTTGTTTAGCCATGTTGTGGACCAACTCCTCATCATAAGGTCTTGGGCCCAAACCTACCTCTTTCGTACCATCAAATTCAGCTTTCATCTTTCGGTTTGGGTGATCTTTCCATAAGAACGTACGATGACACAAATACATGGTTTTGTGCGAGTTGGGAAGAAATCTGCTCACTGTCCTATCAATGCATGTGACACACCCTACATCTCCCCTTATTTTCTGCCTCGATGTGTTGCCTAATGCTGGCATATCTTGAATGGTGTGCAGCAGCATTGCATGTAGATCGAAAAACTCCTTTTGTAAGCATCATAACATTTTACAACTGGCTTTTGTACCCACAATGTCAGCAGTTCTTCTACCAATAGCTGAAAGTAAATGTCGATGCCATTTCCAGGTTGCTTCGGGCCTTGGATAATCATTGACATCATGATGTATTTTTTCTTCATACACAACCAAGGAGCAAGGTCATGTATATGCACAGAAGCATCAGCCATGTGATGTGTTTGGTGCTCATATCGCCAAAAGGACTCATCCTGTCAGTACAGTCCCTGAGCCTTATACTTCTAGGATCCTTGGCATAGTCTTCAAACTTGTTGTCGATTAATTCCCACCGAGCCCCATATTTTGGGTCCCACATATATTTATCCGCGGTTCGCTCATCATCATGCCACCGCAACCTCTTTGCCTCTCTAGGGTTTGCAAACAAACGCCTCAACCCTGGAATTAAAGGCAAGCACCAAAGAAACTTGAATGGGATTCCTGTCTTGATCTTGTCGTCCAATTTGTACTTGTCCTTTGCTCTGATGCACTTGTATCGTGCATGCTTGCATGTGGGACATGCATGCGAATCTTTGTACTCACCACGTGTAATGCCCTCGATGCCGCTATATCTCCCATGTGTCGAAGCACGACTTAGAGGCATAACCGCATTGAAAGCAATGTCGCAAGTGAGGTAATCTTCACACAACCCATGTAATACATAAGGGAAAGGGATACATAGTTGGCTTACAATCGCCACTTCACACAATTACATGAATAAAGCATTACATCAAACAGATACAATCAAGGTCCGACTATGGAACCAAAATAAAAGAAGAACCCCAAATGCGACAAGGTCCCCGATCGACCCCAACTGGGCTCCACTACTGATCAACTAGAACGAAACAACACAAAGGGCAAGATCTTCATCGAGCTCCTCCTGAGCTTGGTTGTGTCATCTGCACGGACTCATCGGCACCTGCAAGCTGGTTTTGAAAGTATCTGTGAGTCACGGGGACTCAGCAATCTCACACCCTCACGATCAAGACTATTTAAGCTTATGGGTAAGGTAAAAGGTATGAGGTGGAGCTGCAGCAAGCGACTAGCATATATGGTCGCTAACATACGCAAATGAGAGCGAGAAGAGAAGGCAAAGCACGGTCGATAAAAGTATGATCAAGAAGTGATCCTAGAACAACCTACGTCAAGCATAACTCCAACACCGTGTTCACTTCCCGGACTCCGCCGGAAAGAGACCATCACGGTTACACACGCGGTTGATGTATTTTAATTAAGGTCAGCTTCAGGTTTTCTATAACCGGATGTTAACAAATTCCCATCTGCCCGTAACCGCAGGCACGACTTTCGAAAGTTCAAAACCCTGCAGGGGTGTCCCAACTTAGCCCATGACAAGCTCTCACGGTCAACGAAGGATATACCTTCTAGCGGGAAGGTCCGATCAGACTCGGAATCCTGGTTACAAGACATTTCGACAAGGTAAAACTAAACCAGCAACACCGCCCGAATGTGCCGACAAATCCCGATAGGAGCTGCACATATCTCTTTCTCAGGGCACACTCAGATTGTCCTAGGTACGGGTAGGCCAGCCCAGAGTTGCCCCTGGTGGCCACCGGCAGCTGACAGGTTGGACCAACACTCAGAGGAGCACTGGCCCGGGGGGGGGGGGTAAAATAATGATGACCCTTAGGAGCGCGACTCCCAAGGGAAAAGAAAAGGCTAGGTGGCAAATGGTAAAACCAATGTTGGTCATTGCTGGAGGAGTTTTACTCAAGGCGAACTGTCAAGGGGTTCCCATAATAGCCCAACCGCGTAAGGAACGCAAAATCCGGGAACATAACACCGATATGACAGAACCTAGGTCAGCAAGAGTGGAACAAAACACCAGGCATAAGGCCGAGCCTTCCACCCTTTACCCAGTATATAGATGCATTAATTAAATAAGAGATATTGTGATATCCCAACAAGTAAACATGTTCCAACAAGGAACAAACTTCAATCTTCACCTGCAACTAACAACGCTATAAGAGGGGCTGAGCAAAGCGGTAACATAGCCAAACAACGGTTTGCTAGGACAAGGTGGGTTAGAGGCTTGGCTTAACAATATGGGAGGCATGATAAGCAAGTGGTAGGTATCGCAGCATAGGCATAGCAAAAGAGCGAGTAACTAGCAAGCAAAGATAGAAGTGATTTCGGGGGTATGATCATCTTGCCTGAAATCCCGCAAGGAAGAAGAACAAGTCCATGAAGAAGATAAACGGACGAAGTCGAACGAATCCTCACAACACGACGTTATCGGAACCAACCCGAAGAAGCAACACCGGAAAGAAGCAAACAACATAGTAAACAACCAAGCATAACATGGCATGATGCGCAAACAAGTATGATGCATGTCCGGTTTAATGAGGCATGGCATGGCAAAATGCACAAACAATCCTACAAATTAAATGGAGCTCAATATGCAACCCCGTTGCATATTGACGAAACACCACATTCAAGTTATTTAGTTCGATCTCGTTTATGTACCCAACAATATTAAATGTTTTTAAGCATGTCAAGAGGTGAAACATAAAGGGATTATCTATCTAAACAATTTAAATGGGGCCGGGTATAACAAACAACAAATCCGGTAAATCCCCATATGCATTTAGTAATTTAATGCAAACAGCAATTTTAAAAATTCTTGAAGTTGTTATCATGATGCGGATGACATGAAAGTTTTATGCAATATTTAAAGAAAATGTTGATAAGAGCATTATATGGAGCATATGTCATCGTGGCGGAAAGAAAGGATGCCACGGCGACGATAACGGAAACGGTACCACAACAACGTTCCGGTTCCGGTACTCAATTGAGATACCGAAGCAAAGGGGGAAGTGTGCGGAACGTGACAAGCAGGGATGGTGGGGTGATCTCGGATACCGAGTTCCCACATGTGGGTGGCAAGGCAAAAGAGGGGCGGCGTGCATCGACAATTCGAGCACGGAGCAAGCACGAGCATCTCATACATCACATGCAAGCGTTCTCGGACGGTCGTCTCGGGGTTATACCTTCGAAGCGTGCAAAAGGGACGGTTCTCGTTCGGTGCAAAGTAGAGGAAGTAGACATTCTCGGGACGTTCGTCGTGGAGGTAGTCGTACACGGCGACGGTAGTTGTACACGGGTCTTCGGCCACGGAAGTAGTCGTACAACGTTTTCGTAGAGGTTCGGGGTCACGAGACGGAACTTGATGTCCATGGGGTCTTCGAGGGTCGACGGTAGTGGTACTCGATGAATCCCGAGATGGTCTTAGGCGTCTTCGCGCGTGGGGGTACTTGGTGAATCCACGTAGTCGTGCACGTCGACGGTAGTCAAACTTGTCGGTTTTTGTTCATGGGTCTTCGGCGTCGGTAGTCGTTCTAGGCGCCAGGTGTCCAGGTACTTGGCGTTCTTGGGATTCCGAAGAAGGCGGTAGAGGTACTTGACGCGTCATAATGTAGTCGAACTTGACGAAAAACGGGTCTCCTCGGGGACTTGATGCATCTGAGTTCTTCGGGTTTGTAGTTGTACTTGCATTCGGAGTCCGGGTCTTGCCGGTGGTGGAACTTGGCGTCGCTGTAGTCGATCTTGCCGGCCTTGAAGTCCAACACAAAACTACACAAGGGGCCTCGGGATGCCAACAGCAAGGAGGCGATGGTGGCGGCTGTGAGCTCCTGTGCAGGGGAAGGAGAGGGAAGCCTCGTGGTCGTGCTGGTTGCTGACAAGAGCGACTCTAGTCGAGGCCAGGTGCAAAGGAGGGGGGCGTCCATGGTGCGGCCGTGGCCTGGTTCTGCGGATGCGAGTCGACGAGGTGGAGCAGGGACCAGTGATGAGGTGGAGCCTGCGAAGGCCCCTGGCGGGGAGGCAATGGAGGACGGCGCTCAGCAGAGCAAGGTCGGCGGCGCTTGATCCTCGGGCACGAGCGGGGAAGGAGAGGTGGCCGCGGGGCCGAAATGGAAGGGCGGCGCCGGTGCCAAACAGCGAGGGCGAGGGCGATCCAGCGGGGCTCCCAGCGAGAAGGACGAACGTGGAGGAGGAGACCCGGGCGCGGGGCTGACGGAGGAGGAGATCGGGCGTAGAGAGGGAGAGCGGGAGCAAGATGGGGACGAGCGGGATCGAGAGGAAGATGGGGATGAGCCGAGGCTCTCTGCCGGCGGGGTGGAGACGAGGGAGATGGGGATCGAGGAGTGGGTTCGACGCACTAGGGTTAGCAGCGGTAGGTGGGCTTGGGGCCGGCCCAGTAGAGAGGAGGGGTCAGCTGGGCTTGCTGGGTTGGGCTCTCCCTCTCCTCTCTTTCTTCTTTAAACGAAAAGAAAAAATAGAGAGAGAGGAAAAGGAAGGGGGGTTAGGGAAAAAGAGTTTGAGCAGGAGGACAATTTTTCCTAGACTCATAAAATAAACATGACCACAGAAAAATAGAAGTGACAAGATTGTAGGAATTAAATTCAAATTCATTTGAATATAATTCAAATGGTTTTGAATTGGGACTAGGTTTGGTGAGGCCAAAAATGTTCGGGTTTTTGGTGGAGCTCCGGAATATGATGAAAGAATATATGGTAAAGTTGGAGACCAAGAATTAAGATAACAACGGCATTGGGATATTTTGCAAGTGTGTTGTGGTAATTTCCAAGGGATGGAATATTTATTATAGCTCCCTAATATCGGGAGGATAAGTTATAAAGAGAATCACCATGTGAATTCCCTCGATTTAAATGGACCGAAAATCCATGCAATTTATTTAGTGAGACGCAAAAGACTTATGACATGATGACATGATGACATGATGCAATGCACAAATAAAGGGGCAGGCACAAATGAAACACACGGCGAAACCCGGAACACATGGAAGTCTTCTCGAGCATCGGTCTCGAGGCATTACAACACTCCACCACTACGAGAGGATCTCGTCCCGAGATCTAGAATGACACCGAAGGGAAAACGGAAGAGAAAGAGAAGAGGTAAAACTAAGTTGCTTCTTTGACGAATGAGTGAAACCAAAGAACCTTGCGAGGTTGAACAAATTCGAGAAAGAAAACAACGAAGGTGAACAAAGTCGAAAACACTCCGTTAGAAAAGAGCAAGAATGAACATTGCAAAAACCGTGAGGTTGAAGGGCAAGATATATATTGAAACCACTCCGGTTAAAACAAGATAGAGAAGGATTAAGAATGATATAATTTGGATAGCACTCTGACTGTAAATGGAAGGAATAGAACATGATCTTGACAAACAAGATGATGGGTCGAAAAGAGCATCATCACAATGCCTTCGGAACAAAAGAATAGAATGGAATGGGATGAACGAAGGGAAACAAGATCTCGAGGGAGCACGCTTACAACAAAAGCTAGAACGGAGTTGTTGGAAAACAAACAACAAAAAGAATAAGCTTGATATGGTCTTATGGAATACATCTCAAATTATGAGGTGACAGCCTGCCACTCACAAAAAATGAATTGGAATGAACAAGGAGACGAGAACGCTATTTCACCGGGAGGATAAATGAAGAACTTGGGTCACTTATAATCACCATAATTAGCAACACTCCTTAGGGAAGGATTTAAGGTGAAATATAACCCAAGATAACTCCAATGACAAGATTAATGGATTTAAAATATCTCATTCTTAACAACATGTGAATCATGAAACATGAACTCAAATTATCAAGAATGACATAATACCACCTCCAATGATACGGAAGAAAGAATTGCACTCCGAATTACAATATGAAGAAAATCTTGAGCTTCTTAGGAAAGAATCTCGTTGAAAAGTTGGAGAAGGAATTAAATCCTTGATGGACCATTATGTAGAACCTCCATGAAGAACTCCGTTAACCAAAAGAATGATCAAACGGAAAGAAAGGGTAGTTGAAAACACAAGGTGGAGCCTTGTAAAGATTTAGATAGATCTCCGTGATTACATAGTTGAAAGAGGTTGGAACCCCGAGAAAAAGATAAAATGAAACAAATGAAACCGAGAATTTGAAGGGCCTCCGGAATAAAGAATTAATCATTAGGATGAAACAAGAATAAGAATTATATTATGCTTATCCTTCACCAATTTAAATTGATGACAAGCAACGAATCGCATATGACTTATTCTCGTAGAAAGGATTAAGATAGATATAGCGCAAACATGAGAAGGTTTTCAACGAACCACCGGTAGAATTGAAACCACGAATGAATTGATATGATAACAAGGTAAGAAGAATCTTGAACGAACCACCGTAAGCATTGAAAAGAGCATATAAAACATGAAGACACACCGGGAAGGATTAGCAAATAAACGAAAATGCTTGAGAGAATTTAGATATAAGAGAATGAAGGGATCACGAGCCGATTAAAGATCACTTGAATGAAGCACCGGTAGAATTTGGAGAATGATAGCTGAAAGCTGAGAATGAATAAATCTTAGATGACGGGCTCCGGATGAACAAACTGAAAAGGCCCCTGAATTGCTCCGGATGGATAAAAAGAATTCTCACAATCAAACAATTATGAGAGGATGACCTCGAATTAGAACCACGATTCTCTGAGAGAACGGATAAGATATGGAGGTAAAACTCTTCTTCGGTCTTCAAAATCCGAGAACAACGACGAGAACACCACCATGTATTGTTGAGATACTCCGGAAGAATCAAAAGCGAAGAGGTTGAGCCAACGATGAAAAGAATTTGACAGATCTTGAAGAAGACATTTGACTGATGATAAATCATTCTTACGTCAAACTTCGAAAGGAATTTGAGAATACCTTCGGGAAAATAAGAAGAGTCAGGTAAGATCCTGGGAAAAGACCTATGGGTTAGGGCCCACTCAAAAGAAACACCGTTGAAGGATTTAAAAGAGAGAATGCACCAGTTGAATTAAATGGCTTGAATGAGATAAACAACCTCGAAATAGGTTGAACGGATCTTGAATGACAAGACGAGCCTTTTGAGATAGCTTGAGCACGCCGGAACAAATGAATAGCGAGAAGTGAAGTATTATGAGGTGCACCAGTATGAGAAGGCATTTGAAACGAGGAAAGGATAAGACCCATAAAGCTTGAATTAAATCCACCATAGAAGAAAAGATCGAAGAATACAACACTTGAAGCTCCGTTAGAATCCTCATGAGAATCACCGGATAAGGACATTGACGGAAAAGGAATGGAGAGACTTCACACAATAAAAGGATACTTGAAAAAGAAATCCGAGTCCTTGAGAAAAAAGGGTGGGTGGGAGGGAAAAACAAAGGCAACTTGGAACGGATAAAGCAAACACCGTTTAGAAGAACTGATAATTGATCTTGCAAAGGTTGAAGTGATCGGATCCAGTTGAAGAGAAAACTCGCCGGGTTGAAAAGGATTGGCATGACAATCTCAATTATCAAGAAGGATTAGTATTCACATCAGAGTATGAGAACACCATTTGGGGAAGGTATGGAATCAACATTTGACTTCGAAGCAACTCGAATACCACAACTCAAAACAAAACAAAGGATTGGCTTGCAGAATAAGCCGGAACAAACATATGATAGAGATTTCGTCCGAAGTTTTCGTGGTGGGGCCTACACGGGCTCGATCGTACAGCACCATCATGTACAAGGCAGTGCACATGACATACGAAGCGTCCCCGAGTCGGCATAGCCAAGGACTCTTTAAGACACAACGAGACCACGGTAAAACCGACCATGGATAGGCGGACCACTAGACGTCGAACCCCAATTTCAGATCATACATCTGTCGGAAAGATATCCTAAGAGCTACTTGAATTCCCAGTTATAAACTCCCGAAACTTTCCCGGTTATGCAATCAGGTGTTGGGGATACAGGGGAAGCATAATATCTCACCCAAAACTAGCAAATCCTACATCCAGCTGTATCCATCCTTCAACACATAACCAAGAAAGCTTCGGAAATCGTCTACCTCAACCTTCAAAAAGCATCTGTTATACAAGTTATGGCAATACTCCCAAACTCCCGCCCCAGTACTGGGTGGCGTCGAGGTTATCTCACCAACAACTGCATAAAAGAGATTTTCGATGTCGGCAAAACTAAACTCAGGTATTCCAGAACTGCAACGATAAAATTGTGACGACAACACCTCGGAGCTCAACTCCCCGGGACACTGCCACAACCCCTAAATGTCAGGGGGCACCAAGAACAATGTTCTCGTCACAGAACCATCGGAACAATTCCAAGATACCCGCGTGATCCTAAATTTTTTTTGTGAAAATTTGAGAAGAGAAGAGTCAAAACTCTACGTCAGGATGCCTTACAAGAGCGATGAAGGGACTGGGGAGTAAAAAGAATTCCTAAACTCTCCGATATATAATTCCTAAATGACTCAAAACATTTTTCTAGACTCAACAACGGCTGCTAATCCGATCAAGCAGTGGGGGATCCTAAGGTCGGGGAAGGCTCTAATACCAACTTGTAACGCCCTCGATGCGGCTATATCTCCCACGTGTCGAAGCACAACTTAGAGGCATAACCGCATTGAAAGCAATGTCGCAAGTGAGGTAATCTTCACACAACCCATGTAATACATAAGGGAAAGGGATACATAGTTGGCTTACAATCGCCACTTCACACAATTACATGAATAAAGCATTACATCAAACAGATACAATCAAGGTCCGACTACGGAACCAAAATAAAAGAAGAACCCCAAATGCGACAAGGTCCCCGATCGACCCCAACTGGGCTCCACTACTGATCAACTAGAATGAAACAACACAAAGGGCAAGATCTTCATCGAGCTCCTCCTGAGCTTGGTTGCGTCATCTGCACGGACTCATCGGCACCTGCAAGCTGGTTTTGGAAGTATTTGTGAGTCAGGGGGACTCAGCAATCTCACACCCACGCGGTCAAGACTATTTAAGCTTATGGGTAAGGTAAAAGGTATGAGGTGGAGCTGCAGCGAGCGATTAGCATATATGGTGGCTAACATACGCAAATGAGAGCGAGAAGAGAAGGCAAAGCACGGTCGATAAAAGTATGATCAAGAAGTGATTCTAGAACAACCTACGTCAAGCATAACTCCAACACCGTGTTCACTTCCCGGACTCCGCCGGAAAGCGACCATCACGGTTACACACGCGGTTGATGTATTTTAATTAAGGTCAACTTCAGGTTTTCTACAACCGGACGTTAAAAATTCCCATCTGCCCATAATCGCGGGCACGGCTTTCGAAAGTTCAAAACCCTGCAGGGGTGTCCCAACTTAGCCCATGACAAGCTCCCACGGTCAACGAAGGATATACCTTCTAGCGGGAAGGTCTGATCAAACTCGGAATCCCGGTTACAAGACATTTCGACAAGGTAAAACTAAACCAGCAACACCGCCCGAATGTGCCGACAAATCCCGATAGGAGCTGCACATATCTCTTTCTCAGGGCACACTCAGATTGTCCTAGGTACGGGTAGGCCAGCCCAGAGTTGCCCCTGGTAGCCACCGGCAGTTGACAGGTTGGACCAACACTCAGAGGAGCACTGGCCCGGGGGGGTAAAATAATGATGACCCTCAGGAGCGCGACTCCCAACGGAAAAGAAAAGGCTAGGTGGCAAATGGTAAAACCAATGTTGGGCATTGCTGGAGGAGTTTTACTCAAGGCGAACTGTCAAGGGGTTCCCATAATAGCCCAACCGGGTAAGGAACGCAAAATCTGGGAACATAACACCGATATGACGGAAACTAGGTCGGCAAGAGTGGAACAAAACACCAGGCATAAGGCCGAGCCTTCCACCCTTTACCCAGTATATAGATGCATTAATTAAATAAGAGATATTGTGATATCCCAAAAAGTAAACATGTTCCAATGAGGAACAACATCTCCATGTTCCAACAAGGAACAAACTTCAATCTTCACCTGCAACTAACAATGCTATAAGAGGGGCTGAGCAAAGCGGTAACATAGCCAAACAACGGTTTGCTAGGACAAGGTGGGTTAGAGGCTTGGCTTAACAATATGGGAGGCATGATAAGCAAGTGGTAGGTATCGCAGCATAGGCATAGCAAAAGAGCGAGCAACTAGCAAGCAAAGATAGAAGTGATTTCGGGGGTATGATCATCTTGCCTGAAATCCCGCAAGGAAGAAGAACGAGTCCATGAAGAAGATAAACGGACGAAGTCGAACAAATCCTCACAACACGACGTTATCGGAACCAACCCGAAGAAGCAACACCGGAAAGAAGCAAACAACATAGTAAACAACCAAGCATAACATGGCATGATGCGCAAACAAGTATGATGCATGTCCGGTTTAATGAGGCATGGCATGGCAAAATGCACAAACAATCCTACTAATTAAATGGAGCTCAATATGCAACCCCATTGCATATTGACGAAACACCACATTCAAGTTATTTAGTTCGATCTCGTTTATGTACCCAACAATACTAAATGTTGTTAAGCATGTCAAGAGGTGAAACATAAAGGGATTATCTATCTAAACAATTTAAATGGGGCCGGGTATAACAAACAAAAAATCCGGTAAATCCCCATATGCATTTAGTAATTTAATGCAAACAACAATTTTAAACATTCTTGAAGTTGTTATCATGATGCGGATGACATGAAAGTTTTATGCAATATTTAAAGAAAATGTTGATAAGAGCATTATATGGAGCATATGTCATCGTGGCGGAAAGAAAGGATGCCACGGCGACGATAACGGAAACGGTACCACAGCAACGTTCCGGTTCCGGTACTCAATTGAGATACCGAAGCAAAGGGGGAAGTGTGCGGAACGTGACAAGCAGGGATGGTGGGGTGATCTCGGATACCGAGTTCCCACATGTGGGTGGCAAGGCAAAAGAGGGGCGGCGTGCATCGACAATTCGAGCACGGAGCAAGCACGAGCATCTCATACATCACTTGCAAGCGTTCTCGGACGGTCGTCTCGGGGTTATACCTTCGAAGCGTGCAAAAGGGAAGGTTCTCATTCGGTGCAAAGTAGAGGAAGTAGACATTCTCGGGACGTTCGTCATGGAGGTAGTCGTACACGGCGACGGTAGTTGTACACGGGTCTTCGGCCACGAAAGTAGTCGTACAACATTTTCGTAGAGGTTCGGGGTCACGAGACGGAACTTGATGTCCATGGGGTCTTCGAGGGTCGACGGTAGTGGTACTTGATGAATCCCGAGATGGTCTTAGGCGTCTTCGCGCGTGGGGGTACTTGGTGAATCCACATAGTCGTGCACGTCGACGGTAGTCAAACTTGTCGGTTTTTGTTCATGGGTCTTCGGCGTCGGTAGTCGTTCTAGGTGCCAGGTGTCCAGGTACTTGGCGTTCTTGGGATTCCGAAGAAGGTGGTAGAGGTACTTGACACGTCACAATGTAGTCGAACTTGACGAAAAACGGGTCTCCTCGGGGACTTGATGCATCTGAGTTCTTCGGGTTTGTAGTTGTACTTGCATTCGGAGTCCGGGTCTTGCCGGTGGTGGAACTTGGCGTCGCTGTAGTCGATCTTGCCGGCCTTGACGTCCAACACAAAACAACACATGGGGCCTCGGGATGCCAACAGCAAGGAGGCGATGGTGGCGGCTGCGAGCTCCTGTGCAGGGGAAGGAGAGGGAAGCCTCGTGGTCGTGCTGGTTGCTGACAAGAGCGACTCTAGTCGAGGCCAGGTGCAAAGGAGGGGGGCGTCCATGGTGCGGCCGTGGCCTGGTTTTGCGGATGCGAGTCGACGAGGTGGAGCAGGGACCAGTGATGAGGTGGAGCCTGCGAAGGCCCCTGGCGGGGAGGCAATGGAGGACGACGCTCAGCAGAGCAAGGTCGGCGGCGCTCGATCCTCGGGCACGAGCGGGGAAGGAGAGGTGGCCGCGGGGCCGAAATGGCAGGGCGGCGCAGGTGCCAAACAGCGAGGGCGAGGGGGATCCAGCGGGGCTCCCAGCGAGAAGGACGAACGTGGAGGAGGAGACCCGGGCGCGGGGCTGACAGAGGAGGAGATCGGGCGTAGAGAGGGAGAGCGGGAGCAAGATGGGGACGAGCGGGATCGAGAGGAAGATAGGGACGAGCCGAGGCTCTCTGGCGGCGGGGTGGAGACGAGGGAGATGGGGATCGAGGAGTGGGTTCGGCGCACTAGGGTTAGCAGCGGTAGGTGGGCTTGGGGCCGGCCCAGTAGAGAGGAGGGGTCAGCTGGGCTTGCTGGGTTGGGCTCTCCCTCTCCTCTCTTTCTTCTTTAAACAAAAAGAAAAAATAGAGAGAGAGGAAAAGGAAGGGGGGTTAGGGAAAAAGAGTTTGAGCAGGAGGACAATTTTTCCTAGACTCATAAAAATAAACATGACCACAGAAAAATGGAAGTGGCAAGATTGCAAGAATTAAATTCAAATTCATTTGAATATAATTCAAATGGTTTTGAATTGGGACTAGGTTTGGTGAGGCCAAAAATGTTCGGGTTTTTGGTGGAGCTCCGGAATATGATGAAAGAATATATGGCAAAGTTGGAGACCAAGAATTAAGATAACAACGGCATTGGGATATTTTGCAAGTGTGTTGTGGTAATTTCCAAGGGATGGAATATTTATTATAGCTCCCTAATATCGGGAGGATAAGTTATAAAGAGAATCACCATGTGAATTCCCTCGATTTAAATGGACCGAAAATCCATGCAATTTATTTAGTGAGACGCAAAAGACTTATGACATGATGACATGATGCAATGCACAAATAAAGGGGTGGGCACAAATGAAACACATGGCGAAACCCGGAACACATGGAAGTCTTCTCGAGCATCGGTCTCGGGGCGTTACACCACGGTACAATATGCAATCATTCACACAAGCATTTATCTTCTGTACTTCAAGTTCCAATGGGCAAACAATTTTCTTCGCTTTGTTCATGCTTTTGGGGAGCACATTATCTTCCAGAAGAATTCCTTTGAAAAGTCTTAACAACTCTGTGAAGCCCTTGTTTGATAGACCATTTGTTGCTTTAAATCTGAGAAGCGCTGGTGTGGCACTCAACTTGAAATATTTCTTTTTGCAACCTAGATACTAATCTTTCTTAGAGGCCACGTTAATGGTTGGCAAATCCTTGTACCCAACCATATCTTTTTTGGGGCCCTGGAAATCTGCGATCTTAGCAGAAAAATTTGGCATATCAAGGTCATTGTCGTCTGCGTCACCGTATTGGTTTTCCAGTGGGGTTTTTGGCTTTCCGGTGTTCCATTGGTAGATTGACGCCTCAACCCTGATGTTAGATTCAACATCCATGTGACTCTGATATGGGTTTATTATCTCGCAGCTCCAGGTATATTCATCCATGACCGGCTCTTCAACATGTGTGGTCCAACATGTATACCCATCCATGAACCCCCGTGTGACCAAGTGGAACTCGACAACTCTAACATCATGTGACTCTGTATTGGCACAATGACTGCATGGACACATGATGTAATCCTCATTACCAATTCTTTTCTTTGTACTTTCAGCCAAATTGATGAATTTTGTCATGCCACTGATAAAATCTGAGCTTCTCCGAGCCTTCATCCATTCAGAATGTTCCATCTGCACCACATGAGGGGTAATTAAAAACAAAACAACAACATTAATACACAGATTAACTGATGCCAAAAGATGCATGCAGAAATCACAAGATTTTTTCATAATTACTGAGGGCGCTCCATATTGTTATCCAGCCATGCACTGAGAAAAATTAATGGCCAGTCAATTTACACGCAGAGTACTACAGTACTACCCTTTTGAATGGAATACCTTAATTAAGCCACTCAATGAAAAGAATACCTTAATTAATTAGTTGCGCGGCGACCTCCACCCACACACAGAGAAGCGCGATGCAGTGGCACGCCGAGACAACAGGGTCGAGGAGCAAAGCTTAGTGGGGCAACCGCCTGAAGTTCGAGCCCCACTATCCCGCCATCGATCACGATGGATGTGCTCCAATCACGCCGCCACCGACCTTGATGGTTGAGCTCCTCCTATCTCATGCCGCAGACCGAGTATTGACCTCCTATGACACCGCCACCACTGATCGGCCGAGGATTGACCTCTTATCTGATAGCAGTTGCCTCGACCGCCGCCGCCATCTCTATATGTAGAGAGGTTGTTTTTATTTTTTGACGGATATCCGCAGAGCAGCTGTTTATCCTAAGTATTACTGTAACTCAATTATTGCATCCCCATATGTACAAGGTAGTACATCACATACGATTATGTCATGGCAACTGTGTCTCACCTACGTCGTCTTGTCACACAGTTTGGTGCGGAAATCGTGTGTGAAGTTGTAATACCTAACACAAACAACATGTATAAACCGTGTTTCGTATACAACATAGTGCGCTAAGTAGTTCCCAACCGCTAGCATATCCCCACAACTTTCCCCTTTCCACCAAATCCCTAGATAGACTCCAAATCCCTAGCCCCCAAATTCCCTCGCATGGCGCTGACATTGGGGGAATGCGGATGAATGGTGCTGGTGTTTTCATTGCAGCTGCTCCTTCTTGTATCACTGCTCTCGGCAGCGCCACCACGACGGCAGTCACCATCGAGCACTTGCCTAAGGTCATCAGAAGGCAGGTGTACTACGGATCCTGGTCTTTTTTAGCATGTCCAAAGTAGCTCCCTGCTCAATCCGTCCTGAATGCCCCTCCCCCCAGGAAAGCATCAGCCGCCGGATCCGGAGTATGACTCCAGACTCCCGCAACATGAGTTTTGTCGGTGTTCTGGGAACGGGGGTACCCAGACTTGCCTGCCTATGGCCCACGACGTGGCTTCATCGATGGCCTGGTACGGCCCACCTTCAGCATCAACAACTTAAGACCCTCGCGAGGGGCCAAGCCTCGCGAGGCAGATGACACCAAGACCTCCACGAGGAGCGGGCACCTCAGGTTGGCTCCAGAGGAGTAGAGATTTCTATTTAGACTTCACCTCATGAGGTTCGGATGACAAGAGCCATGACGACCAAGGCCAGGCGGGCGCCAGCGGGCGCAGTGTACCAATTTCCTCTTTGGTGCTAAGGAGGCAAGCGCAGGCACAGAGTCTTGAGGAATCGGCCAAAGGTTTCCACTCTCGTGCAACAAGACCAAGACCGCCAGGACGGAGGTCATCGCCGAGCCCACCGCAATGTCACGACCAGAGGCTTTTGCATGCGAAGACCACTTTTGTCAGGATAGCATGTACTAGTTGTCTCCCTTCAAATTTGGCTGTTGTGGGAACCCTTCCTGCCTTCATTTGGGAAGAGGACCAAAGCCATTATAAACATGACTTAGCCACCACCATAGAGGGGATCGGATCCATTCCATCCTCACACTCACTAGCTCACTCGAGCCCAAGAACACTCATCCTCCTAAGGTTGTTCCCCACTGTACTAGTTCATCCTCAGCCCCTCGAGGCCAATCCACCACAAAGCAGGAGTAGAGTTTTACACAGCAAGGTGGCCCGAACCTGGGTAAACTGCTGTGTCTCGTTTCATCTTTTATTCATCAAGCTAGGCCGAGAGATTGGCGAGTAGGCAGACTAGGGAGGTTGATTTCTATGCACGCACCCCAGAGTTTGAACCTCTCAAGGGTCTGCGGAACCTGAAATATGCCATTTGGTGCGCCAGGTAGGGGTGCGTCGAAGATCTGCCTCGCCAGCCACTGCGTTCCGCTGTTCGGCTCCCATGGCAGACGCTGCTCCACCGACCGGGCCGACGCGTGCTCACGGAGGAGCCGAGGGCCTCCGAGCCTTCACCCCTGCCCTGCGGCGAGTACAATGGCCACCAAAGTTCAGGCCGGAGCTGCCGCCCCGATACGATGGCACGGCGGACCTGGCAGGTTTTCTCCGAGCATACGAGGAAGCCATGTTGGCAGCCGGCGGCAACGGCAAGGTCATGGCGAACTGGCTTCCATGGCCCTCGCAGGCGCACCGTGCGCCTGGCTGCTCAGCTTGCCAGGGTCTTCTTTAGCCTCCTGGGAGGAGCTGCGCGGCCTCATCATCACGCGCTTCATGGTGCCGGCGCCCCACGCCGTCACAGCCCTCCTCGGTGGTTCGCAAGCGCCGCCCTCGGGCCGCCATGTCAAGCAGTTCTTCTGCCAGGTGGGCGCCACTCACGTACATCAGGGAGCTCCTCCGGGCTGGGCTGTGCCTAAGGCCAACCTCACCTTTGACTCGGGGGACCACCCCGCGACCACCACGGGAGCCGACTTGCTCCCGATGCTCTGCACCCCCATCTGCAACGTAGTGGTCACCAAGACCCTTACCGATGGTGGAGCCGGCCTCAATGTGCTCTCAGTGGAAGCATTCGGTTTGCTTCACGTGCCCCATGGCCGGCTTCGCCCCACCAAGCCCTTCTCTGGAGTCGTCGACAGCTCCACCTGCCCCCTGGGGCAGATCTGCCTCCCCGTCACCTTCGGCACCCGCGACAACTATCGCACCAAGCTAATCGACTTCGACATCGCCCGCACCAGCCTCCCGTACAACACTATCCTTGGGTACCCGGCCTTGGCCAAGCTCATGGCAGCAACTCACCCTATCTACAATCTTATGAAGATGCCGGGAAGCAGCGGCATCCTCACTATGGTGGGGGACACAAAGGAGGCGTTGTTGGCCCTCAAGCTAGCCCTCAGGGCCGCGGTGGGCGCGCGGCCTAGTGAGGAAGGAGCCCCACAGGCTCTGGGGGCTGCGCTAGCAAAGAAGAAGCAGTTGTTCTCTCAAGATCATGCCGAGACAAAGCAGGTACTGGTCGACAAGGACGGGGCATCATGCGCCACCTTCACCATAGGCGCCGGCCTCCCTCCGGATCAAGAGGAGGCGTTGGTCAGCATCTTGCGCATGAACAAGGATGTGTCCGCGTGGGAGCCTAAGGACCTGGTTGGAATTCTAAGGAGGATAATGGAGCATCACCTAAGGGTGTGCCCCAATGTACGCCCGGTGAAGCAGAAGACGCGGCGGCCATCCGCAGAGAAGCAGTCGTTCATCGTCCAAGAAACCTGCAAGTTGCAAGAGGCTGGTGTCATTCGAGAGGTGCGGTACCCAGAGTGGCTGGCAAACCTGGTTATTGTCCCCAAGAAAGGCGGGAAGGAGCACATGTGCGTCGATTTCACCAACCTCAACAACAACAAGGCTTGCCCTCAAGACCCCTTCCCGCTTCCACGCATTGATCAGATCATCGACTCCACCGACGAGTGCGACCTGCTGTGTTTTCTAGACGCCTTCTCGGGCTACCACCAAATCAAGATGACAATGCAGGATGTTGAGAAGACAGCCTTCCTAACCTGGCGCGGGGTGTATTTCTACACTTGCATGCCATTTGGGCTACGCAATACCAGAGCAACCTTCTAGCGGTTGATGCACATCGCTCTAGGCTAGCAACTCGGAAGGAACGCCGAGGCCTACGTCGACGACATAGTTGTGAAGTCTCGGGAGGCAAGGACCCTTATTGAAGACTTGGAAGAGACCTTTGCCAGCCTGCGCAAGGTGGATCTGCGGCTCAATCCAGAGAAATGTGTGTTTGGCGTCCCCTCCGGCAAGCTGCCGGGCTTCCTGGTGTCACAAAGGGGGATCGAGGCCAACCCGGAGAAGGTCAAGGAAATAGAAAGGATGAGCCCACCACAAACCCTCAAGGAGATGTAGAAGCTGGCGGGCTGCGTGACCTCGCTGGGGTGCTTCATCTCCAAGCTGGGGGAACGCGCCCTCCCATTCTTCAAGCTGATGAAAAAGAAAGGACCATTCGAGTGGACTCCAGAGGCTGACGCGGCGTTCCAAGACCTCAAGAAGTACCTCACCACCCCGCCGGTAATGGTAGCACCACGTCCCCTTGAGCCCTTGGTGCTCTACCTGGCCGCCACGCCTCACTCTGCCAGCGCGGCGCTGGTGGCGGTCCGGGAGGAGCGCCTGGCTAAGGGTTCACGGAGCAGCACCCCACACCCGATAAAGACGCAACGGCTTCAGGATGGTGCTCCTAAGGCCTCGGCTGCCCCGACAGATGACCAAGCTCCCCAGGACGGTGCTCTAGAGGCCTCGGCTGCCCCCAATGAGCTACCAAGCTCCTGAGGCCGTCCAGTCTTGGGAGGTACAAGACTCCACCGACGCTTCTTCCCTCGTCGAGCACCGAGTGTACTTCGTCAGCATGGTGCTACGCGATGCGCGGGCACGATACCTTATGCAGCAAAAGCTCTTACTCGCACTCCTTGTCTCCTCCCGCAAGTTGCCACTACTTCCAGAGCCACCCCATCAAGGTTATCTCAGCTTACCCCCTGGAGAGGGTGCTCCGGAGCCCCAATGCTGCGGGGAGGGTCACCGAATGGAACATAGAACTGCAGGCATTCCAATTGGAGTTCAACACCACTAGAGTCATCAAGGGCGCAACACTCCCGACTTCATGGCGGAGTGGACCGACATCCCCAGCCCCTAAGTAGACGAGGACCGACCCCTCTCGCCTGGAGCGAGGCTCCGGACGGTTGGGTCATGTACTTCGATTGCGCATTCACACGTCAGGGTATGGGGGCTTGAGCTGTGCTCATCTCGCCCACCCAGGACAAGATCTACTACGATGTGCACGTCTGTTTCCAGCAGGGCGAGAAGGTCTCCAACAACATCGCGGAATATGAAGGCCTGATCGCCGGTCTCAAGGATGTGGCAGCCTTGGGAGTGAAGCACCTCACCATCAAGGGTGACTCCCAGCTCCTCATCAACCTCTCCAACAAAGTATACGAGCCGAAGGACGAGCACATGGAGGCATACCTTGAGGAGGTACACAGAGTTGAGAAATAGTTCTTGGGCCTAGAATTGCAGCACGTGTCACGCGACACGAACAAGGAGGCAGACAACATCGCCAAGAGGGCGTCCCGGCACCTGCCACAGGATCCTAGCGTATTCGAGGAGCGGCTCCTGAAGCCATCGGTAGCCCTTCCACCATAGAACCGGCAACGCCTGAGGAGGAGCTCCCCCCAGCACCACCCTCGGGCGCACCTACTTGTGGCTCGACCTCGGGATCCCGTCTGCTCCTCGCGCTCAAGCCTTAGGAGGGTGCTGGACCAAGGAGTTCAAGGCGTACCTGCTCCAGGGGACCCTACCGGGGAAGGAGGATGATGCGGAGTGCGTGGCTCGCTAGGCCACAGCCTAGTGCATCCAAGATGGTGAGCTTTACCGAAAATGGCCGAACATTGTTTCTCTACGGTGCATCTCTAGGGAGCAGGGACACGAGCTGCTGGCCGACTTACATGGCAGGGATTGCGGGCATCACTCTTCGTCACGCACCCTCGTGGGCAAGGCGTTCCACAGTGGGTTCTACTGGCCCACGACGCTCAATGACGCCACCGAGCTGGTGAGATCTTGTGAAGTCTGCCAGTTCCATGCCAAGTAGATCCACCAGCCCGCTCAGGATCTCCAGACCATCCCGCTCTCATGGTCATTTGCGGTCTAGGGGCTGGACATCTTGGGCCCATTCCCTCGAGCGCCCGAGGGCTACCGCTACCTCTACGTCGCCATCGACAAGTTCACCAAGTGGGCGGAGGTGGAAGCCGTCCGCACCATCCCAGCCGGCTCGGCAGTCAAGTTCATCAAGGGCCTCGGGATCCGGTTCGGGGTCCCTAATCGCATCATCACCTACAACGGCTGTTGACGTTCTGGTAACGGGGGTCCCCAGACCTGCCTGCTTGCGGCCCGCAGAGTGGCTCCTCCAGCGGCCCTGTACGGCCCATCTTCACCAGCAAACACTCAAGACCCTCGCGAGGGGCCAAGCCTCGCGAGGCGGACGATGCAAGACCTCCTCAGGGGCGGCCCCGCCAGGCTGGCTCGCGAGGGGCGAAGAGATCAAGGCAAGGGGCACCTCGTGAGGTTTCTATGACGCAAGCCATGACGACTGGAGCCAGGCGGGCGCCAGCGCGCGTAGTGTCCTCGTTTCCTCTTTGGTGCTAAAGGAGCAAGTGCAGACAAGGAGTCCCAAGGCGTTAGGCAAAGTTTTCCATATCGGTGCAAAAAGAACAGGACAAACATGAAAGCAGGACGGATGTCATCATGGAGCCCAAGACGGCGTCACCACCAGAGCATTTGGCAGGCAAAGACTACTTTTGTCAGGATAGCTTGTACTAGTTGTCTCCCTTTGAATTTTGCCATTGTGGGATCCCTTCCCACTCAATATTTGGGAAGAGGACAGGGCCTCTATATATAGGACTAGCCACCACCATAGGGAGGCATCTAATTCTGATCGTCCACCACACAAGCTTTCCAAGCACAAGAACACCTCTCCTCAGGAGGCTGTTCTTCCCTTGTAACTGTTCATCCTCAGCCCAAAAGGCAATCCACCACACCACACCGGAGTAGGGTATTACACCACAACGGTGGCCCGAACGAGTATAAATCTTGTGTCTCACGTTCTTTGGGTTCGTCGAGTTAGGCCGTGAGATCATACGGAGTGCGAGCTAGAGAGGGGGAGAGATCTTAGTGCGCACCCCAATTTTCGAACCTCAAGGGTTTTGCCGGAACCTGAAATCCAACATTTGGCGTGCCAGGTAGGGGCGCGCCGAAGCCTTGCCCCGCCCGACGGCCTCGCCTCTCCGACCGACTCTCATGGACGCCGCCTCTTCTCCGACTGGATCGACGGGCGCCCTCTGCAGCGCCGGGGGCTCCGGGCCTTCACCTCCGCCTTGCGGCGGGTTCAGTGGCCGCACAAGTTCAAGCCGGAGATGCCTCCCCGTTACGATGGTGCGGCGGATCTCGCGGTCTTTCTTGGCGTATGAGGAAGCCGTCTTGGAGGCCGGGGGAGACGGTAAAGTCACGGCCAACTGGCTCCCAATGGCCATGGCTAGCGCGCCGCGCGCCTGGCTCGTCCATCTGCCGAAATCTTCTGTGGCCTCCTAGGAGGAGCTGTGTGACCATTTCATTGCGCGCTTCGGAGGACCAGCACCCCCCGTCGTCGCGGTTCTCCTCGGTGGCTCGCAGGCTCCGCCCTCAGATCGTCATGCCAAGCCGTTCTTTTGCCAGATTAGCGCCATCTCCACGTGGCAGGGGGCTTCCCCGGGTTGGGCGGCGCCCAAGGCCAACCTGACCTTCAACTCGGGGGATCACCCAGTCACCACCGTCGGCTCGGGCATACTTCCGGTGCTTTGCACGCCCACCATCTGCGACATAGCAATCACCAAGACCCTCATCGACAGCGGCGCTGGCCTCAACGTGCTCTCCGTGGAGGCTTTCAGCCTCCTTCATGTACCACTCGAGCGGCTCCGCCCCAACAAGCCCTTCTCCGGGGTCGGTGGTGGCTCCTCCGACCCACTGGGGCAGATCCGTCTCCCTGTGATGTTCGGCACACGCGACAGCTACAGCACCGAGCCGATCGACTTTGACATCGCCTGCATCGGCTTGTCGTACAACACCATCCTCGAGTACCCGGTGCTGGTCCAGTTCATGGCAGCCACTCATCCTGCCTACAACCTCATGAAGATGCCAGGAAGCAAGGACGTCCTCACCGTGGCCGGAGACACCAAGGAAGTCATGGCGGCCCTCAAGCTCGCCTTCAGGGCCACAACGGTAGCTTGCCCGGCCGACAAGGCAGTGTCCAGAACCAAGGGGGCTGCGCCGACCAAGAAGAAGCAGCTGTTCACTCAGGGTCAAGCCAAGACGAAGCAGATACCGGTCGACGAGGACGGGGCCTCTGGCGCCACCTTTACCATAGGCGCCGACCTCGCCCTAGCTCAAGAAAAAGAGTTGGTGGACTTCTTGCGGGCGAACAAGGAAGTATTCGCCTGGGAACCCAAGCAGCTGGCCGGGGTTCCGAGAAGAGTGATTGAGCATCATATGAGGGTATGCCCGAACGTGCGCCCTGTGAAGCAGAGGGCAAGGCAGCGGTCCACGAAGAAGCAATCCTTTATCGTTCAGGAAACCTGCAAGCTGGAGGCAACGGGTACCCAGAGTGGCCGGTGAATCCGGTCGTCGTGCCAAAGAAAGGAGGGAAGGAGCGCATGTGTGTCGACTTCACCAACCTCAATAAGGCTTGCCCTCAAGACCCGTTCCCGCTGCCGCGCATCGAGCAGATTATCGGTTCCACCACCGAGTGCGATCTGCTATGTTTCCTGGATGCGTTCTCAGGGTACCACCAGAACAAGATGGCGGTGGAAGATGAGGAGAAGACAGCTTTCCTGACCCCATGCGGGGTATACTGCTACACTTGCATGCTATTCGGACTGCGCAACGCAGGAGTGACCTTCCAGCAACTGATGCACATCGCATTGGGATAGCAGCTCGGGAGAAACGCTGAGGCCTATGTCGACGACATTGTGGTGAAGTCTCGGGAGGCAAGAACTCCGATTCAAGATCTGGAGGAAACCTTCGCGAGCCTACGCCAGGTGGACCTATGGCTCAACCCGGAGAAGTGCGTGTTTGGTGTCCCTTCAGGCAAGCTTCTGGGCTTGCTCGTGTCCCACAGGGGGATCGAGGCTAACCCGGAGAAGGTCATGAGCCCACTGCAAAACCTCAAGGAGATGCAGAAGCTTGCAGGGTGCATGACTTCGTTGGGGCGCTTCATCTCCAAGTTAGGGGAGCGCGCTGTGACGCCCCGAGACCGATGTGCCAGGTGTCCTCCAGTTATTCGTTGTTGTTGCCTTGTCATTGCTTGCGTGTCATGCTTTGCGTATCATGTCATCTTGTGCATTTCATTTGCATACATGTTCGTCTCATGCATCCGAGCATTTTCCCCGTTGTCCATTTTGCAATCCGGCGCTCCTATGTCACCCGTTGTCCCTTTCTACCCCTTTTCGTGTGCGGGTGTTAAACATTTTCGGATTGGACTGAGACTTGCCAAGCGGCCTTGGTTTACTACAGGTAGACCTCCTGTCAAGTTTCGTGCCATTTGGACTTCGTTTGATACTCCAACGGTTAACCGAGGAACCGAATAGGCCTCGTGTGTGTTGCTGCCCAACACCCCTCCAAAGTGGCCCAAAGCCCAGCTAAACCCCCTCCATCATATCGGTCGTTCGATCACGATCACGTGGCCGAAAACCGCACTCCATTTGGAGCCTCCTAGCCCCCTCTACCTATAAATATGTGGCCTCCCCCGAAAAATCCACGCAGATCTAACCCTATATTCGTCCTCCTTGCGCCGCCGGACACGTTCGCCCGACGGCCGGACATGTCCACCCCATCCGGCCACGTCGCCCGTCCAATGACGCGCTGCCACGCCGCGCCGCCGCCGCTATCCTCCTATCGAACGCCGCCACCTCATCAAGTGCAGCGCCACCTCACCGCGCCTCCTCCCGCGGCCCGCCGGACCCGAGGCAGGCCCGCCCGGGCCCGGATCTGCGCGCCGCCGCCCGGCCTTCGTCGCCACCCGCCCGCGTCCTTCAGCGCCCGCGGCCGCCCGCCTCCGCCGCCGCGCCGCCCTAGCTCCGGTCGCCGGACTCGCTGGCGCGCCCGCCTCGCCCCGCCTCGGAGGACCCCGCAAACCGCGCCTCCTCGTTAGCTCGCGGGAAGCCGTGTTCCGCCGCCCCTCCACCGTGCATGCACGCCGCCGGCCGCCGGATCCGGCCACCTACACCGACTTCTCCGCCTTGCCTCGACCGGCGCCGCCCCAAGCGCAAACTCCGGTGATCTCCTCGAAGTCCATGCCAGCTGATCCGGATCCAGATTCGATCTAGAACCCTAACTTCTCGGGTTGACTTTTGCCCCTTCATAGTTATTTATTTGCATTTTTCCGCATGCCATAACTCCACATTCGTAGCTCCGTTATGCATGTGTAGCATATCAAAATGTTCGTCTCGACGAGTACATCATTTCATCTCATTGTGTAATTTTCATTTGAGATCATCTTGATGCCCGACATGCTGTTGGAAGAGGGCTATGTGATAAACTTGTCAGATCTGTTTCATCAATTGGCATTTTGTCATTTTGCCATGATTAATGTGTGCATGATATGCTCCTGAGCTCTACATGTGTTTTGTTATATGCCATGCCATCTTTACAGAGGTGCTTGCCATGTATTTTTTTGATATGTGTGGTGACTAGCACAAGCTTGCAAAGTAGCGTAATCGGTAATGCTGATTTCGGGGACTTAGAATTTCACCAAGTCCTTGTCCTGATTTTGTCGTTATGCAATATGTTCATGTTGTTTCCTAGTGATCCGTGCCTCTTTTGAGGATGATCAGTAAGGATGGTTTGTTAACATTGTGGTGATCTATCCATCTCTGCCTTTGTTTTCATTTATGGAGCACCCTAGCTTGAGTCAATCGAGCTCTACTTTTGCTATATCGTGAATCCTGGCAGATTGTTGACTTGTTAGCAATTTTGCCGAGGATGTTGCTATTGATCCGTGCATTCTATGTTGTTGTTCTTGCCATGTCTAGCTTCTTGCCATGTCTTCTTGATGGGTGTATGCTTAGTGTGTCATGCCATGCTCTGTAGTGAGTGCATCGAGCTCGTAAACATGCCTACTCGTTAACTGATTTGCATGCTCCAGTTTATCACTAAGTCTGAGATCTGTTTATGTTTTTGCCATGTTCATATGCTTGCAATTGTATTTTATGATCCCTTTTGGCTCAAGGTCACTAAGGGACTTTTGTTAAGTGCTTTGAGTAGCTTCGTGCCATGCCTTGCTTTGCCATGTTAAGTTCCTGTAGCATGTAGTTTTCATGCTCTAAAGTGTGCTTCCTGATGATAAATTCCAGACTTGTGTTAATTTCACCAAGTCTGAAACCTGTTATCATTTGCACTTTTGCCATGCTTGTTTGAATCTGTTAATGAATGAATTAGCCGTAGCTCAGTGTTCATCTTTTGTCAAGCATCATGAGTGGATCCCTTCCATGTATCTTGTTGCCATGTTTGAGTGTTGTAGCATAATTATCTTGATGCATTTAGATGGCTACTTGCTGTTTATCGCAGACCGGTGCCATATTTGTTTTGCTTGCCATTTCCAAACCGTGCATCCGATTCCGGTGATCTTTATACCGATTTCAACCGAAATCACCTCACCTTTCCAGTGGAACTCTTGGATTTCCAAGTTGAGGTCAGGTTCAATCATTCTTTTCCAAATCATGCATATGCATCGCATACCGCATCCCGCATATCATACCATGTTCATGTGTTGGTTGTTTACTATGTTGTGTGCTTCTTTCCCGTGTTGCTTCTTCGGGTTGATTCTGGTAATGTTGTGATTGTGAGGACCCGTTCGACTACGTCCGTTTGTCTTCTTCATGGACTCGTTCTTCTTCCTTGCGGGATTTCAGGCAAGATGACCATACCCTCGAAATCACTTCTATCTTTGCTTGCTATTTGCTCGCTCTTTTGCTATGCCTATGTTGCGATACATACCACTTGCTTATAATGCCTCCTATATTGTTGAACCAAGCCTCTAACCCACTTTGTCCTAGCAAACCGTTGTCTGGCTATGTTACCGCTTTGCTCAGCCCCCTCTTATAGCATTGTTAGTTGCAGGTGAAGATTGAAGCTTGTTCCATGTTTGGGACATGGTTATTTTGTTGGGATATCACAATATCTCTTATTTAATTAATGCATATATATACTTGTTAAAGGGTGGAAGGCTCGGCCTTATGCCTGGTGCTTTGTTCCACTCTTGCCACCCTATTTTCTGTCATATCGGTGTTATGTTCCCGGATTTTGCGTTCCTTACGCGGTTGGGTTATAATGGGAACCCCTTGACAGTTCGCCTTGAATAAAACTCCTCCCGCAAGGCCCAACATTGGTTTTACCATTCGCCACCTAGCCTCTTTTTCCCTTGGGTTCCACGGACACAAGGGTCATCTTTATTTAAACCCCCGGGCCAGTGCTCCTCTGAGTGTTGGTCCAACCTGTCAGCTGCCGGTGGCCACCAGGGGCAACTCTGGGCTGGCCTACCCGTACCTTGGACAATCCGGTGTGCCCTGAGAACGAGATATGTGCAGCTCCTATCGGGATTTGTCGGCACATCCGGGCGGTGTTGCTGGATTTGTTTTACCTTGTCGAAGTTGTCTTGTAGAACCGGGATGCCGAGTCTGATCGGAATGTCCCGGGAGAAGGTTTATCCTTCGTTGACCGTGAGAGCTTGTGATGGGCTAAGTTGGGACTCCCCCGCAGGGATTTGAACTTTCGAAAGCTGTGCCCGCGGTTATGGGCAGATGGGAATTTGTTAATGTCCGATTGTAGATAACATGAACCTTAACTTAATTAAAATTAAGCAACTGTGTGTGTAACCATGATGGTCTATTCTCGGCAGGGTCCGGGAAGTGAACACGGTGTTGGAGTAATGTTTGCCGTAGGTTGTTCTTTAGTTCTTCGTTCGTGCTTTGCTTTCTCTTCTCGCTCTCTTTTGCGAACAGGATAGCCACCATATATGCTAGTCGCTTGCTGCAGCTCCACATATTACCTTGCCTTACCTATAAGCTTAAATAGTCTTGATCGAGAGGGTGCAAGATTGCTGAGTCCCCGTGACTCACAGATTACTTCCAAACCAGATGCAGGGCCCGATGACTCCGTTCCAGATGATGCGCTTGAGCTCAAGTGGGAGTTCGACGAAGACTCACGCCGTTACTATGTGTCTTTCCCTGATGATCAGTAGTGGTGCCTAGTTGGGGCGATCGGGACCATGTCGCTTGTTGGGGTTAATCTTTTATTTTGGTACCGTAGTCGGACTATGAGTGTATTGGATGATTGTAATGCTATTTATGTACTTGTGTGACGTGGCGAGTGTAAGCCAACTATGTACCTTTCCCCTTATTATCTATTTACATGGGTTGTTGTGAATATTACCTTACTTGCGACATTGCTTTCAATGCGGTTATGCCTCTAAGTCGTGCTTCGACACGTAGGAGATATAGCCGCATCGAGGGTGTTACAAGTTGGTAATCAGAGCCATCCCTGACCTTAGGAGCCCCCCTGCTTGATCAAACTAGCAGCCGTTGTTGAGTCTAGAAAAATGTTTTGAGTCATTTAGGAATTATATATCGGAGAGTTTAGGAATTCCTTTTACTCCCCAGTCCCTTCATCGCTCTGGTAAGGCATCCTAACGTAGAGTTTTGTCTCTTCTCTTCCCAAATTTCACTAAATTTTTTTTAGGATCACGCGGGTATCTTGGAATCGTACCGACCAATTTGTGACGAGAACATTGTTCTTGGTGCCTCCTGTCATTTAGGGGTTCTGGCAGTGTCCCGGGGAGTTGAGCTCCGAGGTGTTGTCGTCACAATTTTATCGTTGCAGTTCTGGAATACCTGAGTTTAGTTCGCCGACATCGAAAATCTCTTTTATGCAGTTGTTGGTGAGATAACCTCGACGCCACCCAGTACTGGGGCGGGAGTTCGGGAGTATTGCCATAACTTGTATAACGGATGCTTTTTGAAGGTTGAGGTAGACGATTTCCGAAGTTTTTCTCGGTTATGTGTTGAAGGATGGATACAGCTAGATGTAGGATTTGCTATATTTGGGTGAGATATTGTGCTTCCCCTGTATCCCCAACATCTGATTGCATAACCGGAAAGGTTCGGGAGTTTCATAGGTGGGAATTCTTGTAGCTCTAGCTCTTCTTCCACGGATATTTGGTTTGAGATTGGGTGATCCTTACGAGTATTCCTTCTTGTTCCGTACCTTGTTGATTTTATTCCTCTACCTAAATTCTAAGTGGCTTCTAAATTTATGGATATGTGACCATTTCAATTGGAATGCATTCGTTCATTTTCTTCGGATGTGAAGACTATATGTTGCAATTTCCACCCGTTTGGTTCAGCTTCAATAATTATCTGTCAATGTGCTAATGGATGTCAACCTGTTCAGGATGGCTCCTCCAACGCGCACGACTACGAATCCTGATCCGCCACCACCACCTCCTCCTCCAGAGGCATGGGAAGCTGTGATGGCCGCTACCAATGCAAACACGCAGTTGATCATGCAAATTCCTCAAGAGCGCAACCAAGAGAACCAAGGCAACCAAGGCAAAAATCAGAATCACTTTGCTACACTCAACCAGTTCCTTGCTAACCAGCCAAAGACTTTCAGCAATTGTGTTGAGGCAACTGATGCTGATGATTGGCTCGTGGACTTGTGCAAGCATTTCGAGTGCAGTAACGTCAGGCCTGAGGACTTTGTCAAGTTCGCTTCCTTCCGACTCAAAGCCCAAGCTGCAGAATGGTTTCAGCAGTACAAAGATTCCAGAGGAGGCCGTGTGATTACCTGGGATGAATTCCGTCAAGACTTCAAATCTCATCATATTCCTCAGAGCATGGTTGAAAGCAAGCGTGAGGAATTCCGCAACCTGAAGCAAGGCTCTATGTCTGTCTATGACTACAACAAGATGTTTCAGAAGCTCGCCCGCTTTGCTAAGCAGGACGTCCCTGATGAGAAGTGCATGATATACCAGTTTAGGGGTGGTCTCAGAGAAGAAATCCAGCTAGCTCTTGTTCTCTTTGAGCCCATGAGGTACGATGAGTTTTACAACATGGCATTGAAGCAAGAGGATGCTCAACTGAAGTGTGATGCTTCCAAGAAGCGAGTCAGAGATGCTACTCCTTCTTCCTCAACTCAAGTGGCTAAGCAGCAGAAGTATTGGCTTCCTCCTCCTCCGTTCCGTCAGCCGTATCAGCAGAAGAGCAAAGGTGGCAGTGGATCTTCCCACCCACCCAACCCTGGCTTTCAGAACAAGACTTCGTCTCAAGCTTCAAGATCGAGTGCTCCGTATCACCGTCCGCTTTCAGAGGTCACGTGCAACAAGTGCCAACAGAAGGGTCACTATGCCAACAAATGCTTCAACCAGAGGCGTCTCCCTCCTCCTCCTGTGAGATCGGCAAGTACAGCTGTGGTCAAGCATAACCCCAAGCATGCCAAGGTCAATTTAATGAATGCAGCTCAGGCAGAGGACTCGTCAGATGTCATCATGGGTAACCTTCCTGTTAACGATATTCCAGCTAAAGTTCTTTTTGACACTGGTGCATCGCATTGTTTCATCTCAAGACCATTTGCATCTAAGCATGAGTTGGCTTTGCAAGTTTTGCCTAGACCGATAGTAGTTGTCTCTCCCGGTAGGCGCATGAATGCTAACTCCATCATTCCGGATGTTACTATCACTTTGGGTGACTACAAGTTTCTGTCTTCTCCTACGGTTCTTGGTGACTCGGATATTGATCTTATTCTCATAATGGATTGACTTTCTAAGCGCAAGGAGCAGCTTGATTGTGCTGCCAGGCAGATTCAATTGACTCATTCATCTGAGGATGTAATTGTCTCTGCCGCTCGTGATGATACCATCCGTCTGTTTTCTCTTAACAAGAAGGGTGAACTGGATTCCATCTCTCAAATTCCAGTCGTTTGCGAATATCAAGACGTCTTTCCAGAAGAGCTTCCAGGAATGCCTCCGCACCGGCCAGTTGAATTCGTCATCGATCTTGAGCCTGGCACGGAACCGGTTTGCAAGCGTCCTTACAAGCTTGGACCTGAAGAGTTGAAGGAGCTAAAGAAGCAACTCGATATTCAAGAGCGAATGGGGCTCATCCGACCTAGTTCTTCTCCGTGGGGTTGTGGAGTTCTTTTTGTGAAGAAGAAGGATGGAACGGACTGACTTTGTGTTGACTACCGTCCATTGAACAAGAAGACTATCAAGAACAAGTACCCACTTCCCAACATCAATGAGCTGTTCGAACAACTCACAGGTGCCCAAGTATTCTCCAAGCTTGATCTCCGTATGGGCTATCACCAGATTCGAATCCATGATCAAGATATTCCCAAGACGGCTTTCAGAACAAGCTATGGTTCATATGAATACACTGTCATGTCTTTTGGCCTCGTCAACGCTCCTCCGACTTTCTCTCCCATGATGAACTTCATCTTCAACGCCTACACAAATGACTTTGTTTTGGTCTATCTCGATGAAATTCTGGTCTTTTCGAAGAACAAGGAAGATCATGCCAAGCACTTGCGTTTGGTGCTCGATAAGCTCAAGGAACATCAGTTCTACGCCAAGTTCTCAAAGTGCGAGTTTTGGCTCGATGAGGTTCTCTATCTTGGGCATATCATCTCTGCCAAGGGCATAGCGGTGAATCCTAAGAAGGTGTCTGCAATTGTGAATTGGGAACCACCTCAGAACGTGAAGCAACTCCGAAGCTTCCTTGGTCTCGCAAGCTACTGTCGAAGGTTCGTTGAGAACTTTTCAAAGATCGCGAAGCCTCTTTCAAACCTTCTCCAGAAGCACGTCAAGTACGTTTGTTCTCCGGAATGTGACATCGCTTTCAACACTTTGAAAGAGAAATTGGTCACTGCTCCAGTTCTGACTCCTCCTGACGAATCCAAACCGTTCGAGGTCTTCTGCGATGCCTCTCTTCAAGGTCTTGGTGCAGTGTTGATGCAAGAGAAGAAAGTTGTGGCTTATACCTCTCGCCAGTTGAAGCCCAATGAGAAGAACTACCCCACTCATGTCCTCGAGTTGGCGGTAGTTGTGCATGCTCTTTTGACTTGGAGACATCTCTTATTGGGAAGAAAAGTGGACATCTTCACTGACCACAAGAGTCTCAAGTACATCTTCACTCAGCCTAATCAAAACCTAAGGCAGACTCGTTGGGTCGAAATGATTCAAGATTATAATCCGAGTATCGAGTATACTCCAGGCAAGGCCAATGTGATTGCTGATGCTTTGAGCAGGAAGGCTTACTGCAACAGTCTGATTCTCAAGCCTTACCAACCCGAGCTTTGTGAAGCTTTCCGCAAACTCAATCTGCAAGTTGTTCCTCAAGGTTTCCTCACCAACCTTCAAGTCTCTCCTACTTTGGAAGATCAGATTCGCGAGGCTCAACTTCTTGATGCTATGGTGAAGAAGGTGAAGATTGGGATTGCAAGAGTCAACCCAAGTACAAGTGCTATCGCCTTGATGACAAGGATACTCTCTTCTTCGAGGATCGTATTGTTGTGCCTAAAGGTGACCTTCGTAACGTCATCATGAACGAGGCTCACAATTCACTCCTCTCCATCCACCCTGGGAGTACGAAGATGTATCAGGACCTCAAGCAGGCTTATTGGTGGACTCGAATGAAGCGCGAGATTGCTCAGTTCGTGAATGAATGTGATGTCTGCAGAAGAGTGAAGGCAGAACACCAAAGGCCAGCTGGTCTCCTCCAACCTCTTGCCATTCCAGAATGGAAGTTTGACCACATTGAGATGGACTTCGTGACTGGGTTTCCAAAGTCCAAGCGTGGCAATGATGCTATATTCGTTGTCATCGACAAACTCACTAAAGTGGCTCACTTTCTGCCTCTGAAAGAGTCGATCACTTCAGCTCAATTGGCGGAGCTTTATACCTCTCGGATTGTCTCCCTGCACAGCATTCCACAGGTGATCTCTTCAGACCGTGGCAGCATCTTTACCTCCAAGTTTTGGGATTCTTTTCAGAAGGCCATGGGCACCAACATCCGCTTCAGCACAGCTTTCCATCCTCAAACTAGCAGTGAAGTCGAGCGTGTCAATCAGATTCTCGAAGATATGCTCAGGGCTTGCATTATCTCCTTCGGTATGAAGTGGGAAGATTGTCTTCCATACGCCGAATTCTCCTACAACAACAGTTTTCAAGCAAGTTCGGGCAAGGCCCCATTCAAAATTCACTATGGCAGGAAGTGCCGTACTCCTCTTAACTGGTCAGAAACCGGTGAACGTCAACTTCTTGGAAATGACTTGATCACAGAGGCAGAGGAGATGTGCAAAGTCATTCGTGATAACCTCAAAGCAGCGCAATCGCGCCAGAAGAGCTACTATGATAGTAAGCACTGTGATTTGGCTTTCGAGATCGGAGATCATGTGTACCTCCGCGTCTCTCGAATGAAAGGTACTCGTCGCTTCAGTATCAAAGGGAAGCTTGCCCCTAGATACGTGGGTCCTTTCAAGATCATCAGCAAGAGAGGCGATCTCGCCTATCAACTCGAGCTTCCTTCAAACTTTGCAAATGTGCACGACGTGTTCCATGTCTCTCAGCTCCGCAAGTGCTTCAAGACCCCTGACAGCACCGTTAACTTTGAAGACATTGATCTCCAAGAAGATCTCTCTTATCGTGAGCACCCCATTGCTATTCTTGAAGAGACTGAACGCAAGACTCACAATAAGTCAATCAAATTCCTGAAAGTCAAGTGGTCACACCATTCCGACCGTGAAGCCACCTGGGAACGCGAGGATCACCTCCGTTCTGAGTACCCGGCATTCTTCCAGTCCTAGATCTCGAGACGAGATCCTTTCGTAGTGGTGGAGTGTTGTAACACCCCGGATGTAATTTTCCTTATATGTAATCCTACTCTTGCCGTTTCTGGTGCTAAGTTATTTTATTTCCTCGGGTTCGGGTTTTTGTCTTCGTGTGTTGTTGTCGTTGTCATGCATCTCATATCATGTCATCATGTGCATTGCATTTGCATACGTGTTCGTCTCATGCATCTGAGCATTTTCCCCGTTGTCCGTTTTGCATTCCGGCGCTCCTATCTCCTCCGGTGGTCCTTTCTACCTTCTTTTCGTGTGTGGGGGTTAAACATTTCCGGATTGGACCGAGATTTGCCAAGCGGCCTTGGTTTACTACCGGTAGACCGCCTGTCAAGTTTCGTACCGTTTGGACTTCGTTTGATACTCCAACGGTTAACCGAGGGACCGAGAAGGCCTCGTGTGTGTTGCAGCCCAACACCCTTCCAATTTGGCCCAAAACCCACCAAAACTCTCTCCATCACCTAGAGCGTTCGATCATGATCGCGTGTCCGAAAACCGCACCTCATTTGGACTCTCCTAGCTCCCTCTATGCCTATATATAGACCTCTCCCCGAAAATCCCGGGTCTCCTCTCCCCCCTAACCCTATTTTTTCCCTCGCGCCGCGCCGGACATGTCCGAAGCCGGCCGGACGAACCGCGCCGCCACCCCGCGCCAGTAGTTGGGCGCCACGTGGCCCCAGCCACCGTGCCCCACCGCCGGCCCGCTCGGCCCGCACCGGGCCCTCCCCGCCGCCGATCCGGGCCGCGCCTCCCCGTGCCTGCCGCCTCCCACGCGCCGCCCGAGCCGCCCCGATCCGGCCGCCGCACCACCGCCACCGGCGAACTCCGGCAACCCCGACGCCGCGCCGCCTCGCGCATCCAGCCGGAGACGCCACGCCCTCGCCGCGCCGGTCACCTGGCCGGCCTCCCCGTCCTTCCTCGCCGTCGTCCCGTCGCCGGCGAGCTCCACCCTGCAAGCTCCGGCCGCCTCTTGTTCTCCGGCGAACAGGGTCTCCGGCCAGCTACAGGAACGGCGGCGAACCTCGACTTCTGCACCTCAGATCTGAGATCTGGATTTTTAGGGTTGACTTTGATCCAGTTTTGCATATTTTTTTGCATAATTTGTCATGCTATAACTCCACATCTGTAGCTCCGTTTTGCGCGTGTAGCATATCAAAATGTTCGTCTCCGAGAGTACATCATTTCATCTCATTGCATAATTTCATTTGAGCTCATCTTGATGTCCAAAATGCTGTTGGAAGAGAGCTACTTGAGATAATTGTCAGATCTGCTGCACCAAATAGCTATTTGTCATTTTTGCCATGATTAATGTGTGCATGATATGCTTCTAAGTTCTACATGAGTTTTGTTATATGCCATGCCATCTTTACAGAGGTGCTTACCATGTATTTTTGTGATGTGTGTGGTGACTAGCACAAGCTTGCAAAGTAGTGCATCCGTTAATGCTGATTTCAGGGACTTAGAATTTCTCAAAGTCCTTGATCTGTTTTTAACAATATGCCATATGTTCATGTTGTTTACTAGTGACCCGTGCCCCTTTTGAGGATGATCAGTAAGGATGATTTGTTAATATTGTGGTTCTCTATCCATCCATGTCTTTGTCTGCAATTATGGAGCAACCTAGCTTGAGTCAATCGAGCTCTACTTTTGCTATTTCGTAATTCCTGGCAGATTGTGTACTTGTTAGCGATTTTGACGAGGATGCTGTTGTTGATCCGTGCATTCTATGTTGTTGTTCTTGCCATGTCCAGCTTATGAAATATGTATTCTTGATGGGTGTACGCTTAGTTTGTCATGCCATGCTCTGTAGTGAGTGCATCGAGCTCGTGAACATGCCTACTCGTTAACATATTTGCTTGTTCCAGTTTTTCTCTAAGTCTGTAACCTGATTATGTTTTTGCCATGTTCACATGCTTGCAATTGTATTTTCTGCTCCCTTTTGGCTCAAGGTCACTAAGGGACTTTTGTTAAGTGCTTTGAGTAGCTTCATTTCATGCCTTGCTTTTCCATGTTATGTTCCTGTAGCATATAGTTTCATGCTCCAAATTGTGCTACCTGATCTGAAATTCCAGACTTTTTCCATGCTTGTTTAATTTCACTAAGTCTGAAACCTGTTTGTCATTTGCACTTTTGCCATGCTTGTTTGAACCTGTTAGTGGAAGAATTGGCCGTAGCTCAGTGTTCATCTTTTCTCAAGCATCGTGAGTGGATCCCTGCCATGTATTTTGTTGCCATGTTTGAGTGCTTTAGCATAATTATCTTGATGCATTTAGATGGCTACTTGCTGTTTATCGCAGACCCGTGCCATATTTGTTTTGCCTGCCATTTCCAAACCGTGCATCCGATTCCGGTGATCTTTATATCGATTTCAATCGAAATCACCTCACCTTTTCAGTGACATTCTTGGTTTTTCCAAGTTGAGGCCAGGTTCAATCATTCCTTGTCAAATCTTGCATATGCATCAGATATCGCATCCCGCATAGCATACCATGGTTGCATCATGTTGTTTGAGCTTTGCACGTGGTTGATTGTGTTCCCTTTTTCTTGTTTGTCTTGTTTGGGTAGAGCCGGGAGACGAGTTCGCTAACGAGGAGCCCATTGAGTTTGCTTACGAGGATCCAGTCAACTCTGACAACTTTACAGGCAAGATGATCATACCCTCGAAATCACTTCTATCTTTGCTTGCTAGATGCTCCCTCTTTTGCTATGCCTATGCTACGATTCCTACCACTTGCTTATCATGTCAAACCTCTAACCCACCATGTCCTAGCAAACCATTGATTGGCTATGTTACCGCTTTGCTCAGCCCCTCTTATAGCGTTGCTAGTTGCAGGTGAAGATTGGAGATCGTTCCTTGTTGGAACATTGTTTATTTGTTGGGATATCACTATATTATCTTGTTATCTTAATGCATCTATATATTTGGTAAAGGGTGGAAAGCTCGGCCTTTTTTCCTAGTGTTTTTTTCCACTCTTGCCGCCCTAGTTTCCTTTATATCGGTGTTATGTTCCCGGATTTTGCGTTCCTTACGCGGTTGGGTAATAATGGGAACCCCTTGACAGTTCGCCTTGAATAAAACTCTTCCAGCAATGCCCAACTTTGGTTTTACCATTCGCCTCCTAGCCTCTTTTTCCCTTGGGTTCCGCGGACTCAAGGGTCATCTTTATTTAAACCCCCGGGCCAGTGCTCCTCTGAGTGTTGGTCCAACCTGTCAGCTGCCGGTGGCCACCAGGGGCAACTCTGGGCTGGCCCACCTGTACCTTGGACAATCCGGTGTGCCCTGAGAACGAGATATGTGCAGCTCCACTCAATGAATCTTGTCCTCCACAAGCATCACAATTTTATCCTCTGCTTTGTGCTGAATCTCAAGGACCAAACCTATTCGACGGATTCCAGGAAAAACCTTCTTGGAAATTGATGTCAAAGGGGGAGAGAGAGATCACATCAAAGCTTGTAGGAAAGAGAGATCACACCAAGAGAGAAAAAGTATTAAGGGGGAGAGAAAGTCTCAAGGATCCCAGATGTTGTTAAGGGGGAGAGAGAGATCTCCAGGCAGAGAAAAATACTCAAGGATCCCAGATGCTTGATGTTCAAGAGGAGAGATGCCACATGTCTTTTTGGGGGAAAGACATGTTCATATGAACTCATTTGAATTAAGTTCTATTCAGCTATGAATTTCTGTTTCCTATCTTCTCCCAATATCCCATGTAAGATTCAGGGGGAGAAAGACACCTAAGGGAAAAGAAATCAGCCAAATTCATTGCATATCTTTATTCTTGGGGACATGTTGAATCCAATGTTATCACTCTCTACATGTCATCCCAGTCTTGGCATTCTTGTGGTTTCTTTTGTTTGCTCTGGCTAGTGGACGTACCTGTGTTATCTAACCTTGTTTGCAGGTTCATTCCATCCTAAGCCAACTCGAGACCACAAGGTAAGTATATGCATCAAAATCATGAGTATGAGGAGTTCTTGCTTATGTACATACTGTTTGCAAGAAGGACTCATGAGCATGAAGGTATTTTCCTTAATAATCTTTTGCTCTGATGCATATGGCCAAGATACATGTAACACATTGCCTACTCTGTCATGATTATGCTCTCACATGCCTCTATATTTCATATTTACATGAGTGCATACATGTAGGGGGAGCGTATGCTTGCTACATGTTCTTCCAAAGCTTTACTTGCTGTTCTGTATATCTTTATCTAAAGCTTTGATGTATGTTGCCATCAATTACCAAAAAGGGGGAGATTGAAAGCACAAGTGCTCCCTAGGTGGTTTTGATAATTGATGACAACATATCTCTTGTTGGACTAACACTTCTATCCAGCATGTTTCAGATAAGTTCAACAATGGAGTGGCATGGGCTAAAGGTTGTGGGAAAAGTTCAGCTAACCCTCTCTTTAGTGAAAAGTTTGGAAAGCTAATGTCAGAGAAGTTTGAGATGTCTATGATGAGTGAACTCAAATTCTTTCTCGGGTTGCAAATCAAGCAAACTAAGGAAGGTACATTTGTCTCTCAAACAAAGTACACCAAGGACTTATTCAAGAAGTTCAATATGCAAGAATGCAAAGGTATGTCTACACCCATGCCTACTAGTGGACATAATGATTTGACCAAAGATGGTGAACCTGTTGATCAAAAGGTTTATCGCTCTATGATTGGTTCATTGTTATACCTATGTGCTTCACGTCCCGATATTATGCTAAGTGTGTGCATGTGTGCACGATATCAAGCTGCTCCTAAAGATTGTCATCTTAAGGCTGTGAAAAGGATAGTGAGATATTTAATCCATACACCAAATTTTGGCATTTGGTATCCTAAGAGGTCTTCTTTTGATCTTGTTGGCTATTCCGACTCAGATTATGCGGGAGACAAGGTTGATAGAAAGTCCACTTCGGGTACTTGTCAATTTCTTGGTAGATCTCTTGTGTCTTGGTCTTCCAAGAAACAAAACTCGGTATCCTTATCCACCGCCGAAGCGGAATACATTGCCGCTGGTTCATGTTGTGCTCAATTACTTTGGATGACCCAAACTCTTAAAGATTATGGGATTTATGTGAAACATGTTCCACTGTTGTGTGACAATGAAAGTGCTATCAAAATTGGTCATAATCCTGTACAACATTCTCGAACTAAGCATATTGAAGTTCGTCATCATTTCATTCAAGATCATGTTGCTAAGGGTGACATCAATCTTAAGCATGTTCGCACCGATAAGCAATTAGCGGATATATTCACTAAACCGCTTGATGAGAAAGTGTTTTGCAGGTTGAGAGGAGAATTGAACATCATTGATGCTTCGAACTTGGAGTAGAAACTCCATTGGCTACATGCAAGACATGAGCTTATAACTAATCCATGATGTATCTCTTATGATAACTATCTTATGTCTTGAATATATTTGCACCTTGCATGTTGTCTAACCCATGTAGGTGCTTGGTTGAATTTAATTCCATGAGATTGCGACTCACTCACATCTTGAGCAATCTCTACAAGACCAAGACTCTACACAATAATGGTTGAAGACAAGGAAGCACAAAACCATTCAAACATATCCTTTGACAAATTCTATGTTAAGCTTCATGATTGTCATTTTTGGATACACAAGTGCTCTTCCTTGCAAGAACTAACCCATGTAGGTAGATGAACTCAAACTCCAAGTGGTGCTCCCAACTCTTGATGAACTACAACAACCTGAGCACCCACACAAGTTCAACTACATGAGCAAGAACCACATCACCACCCAAGGTATGTCATTCCATCTTAGAGAAGCTTTACTCCAAGAAATGAGTCAAAGCAACTCAACAAGATGTGAATACATCAAGATGCTTAAACGAAAAATGGTAACCTCATTTTGAGCTTAAACGATGAGTACGACCTATGATCAAGTGTCCTCACTTGACTCCTAAGTCAATATACTCTAACATAGGTGACTATGTCACCGCCCAATTCTAGATGAAGTTCTCTTCTGTCCTTTTCTGAGTTATTGCATTTGTTCCTTGCATATTTGTTTCCTTCTCTCTCAAACAAAAAAAAACTTCATCTAGAAACTTTCTCTTTTTCCTGCTTGTTTTTGTTCTGCATATTTCTGCATCAAATTTCTTGCAAATCCTTCAACTAATTCATTGCAAATCTTTGTGAGATCTTACTTGACTAGTGAGCTGAGGTGACAAGTGTTTTTCTCTGTGTAAACTCGGTTTCACCGACTTGCAAATTTCGGTCCAACCGAATCTTTTCGGTACCACCGAAATGTGCCACTCGGTGCCACTGACTTTGTTATCAGAAAACCATTTTGCCACTTGTTCTACATTTCTTCTGATCCAGCTCCACTCAATGAATCTTGTCCTCCACAAGCATCACAATTTTATCCTCTACTTTGTGCTGAATCTCAAGGACCAAACCTATTCGACGGATTCTAGGAAAAACCTTCTTGGAAATTGATGTCAAAGGGGGAGAGAGAGATCACATCAAAGCTTGTAGGAAAGAGAGATCACACCAAGAGAGAAAAAGTATTAAGGGGGAGAGAAAGTCTCAAGGATCCCAGATGTTGTTAAGGGGGAGAGAGAGATCTCCAGGCAGAGAAAAATACTCAAGGATCCCAGATGCTTGATGTTCAAGAGGAGAGATGCCACATGTCTTTTTGGGGGAAAGACATGTTCATATGAACTCATTTGAATTAAGTTCTATTCAGCTCTGATTTTCTGTTTCCTATCTTCTCCCAATATCCCATGTAAGATTCAGGGGGAGCAAGACACCTAAGGGAAAAGAAATCAGCCAAATTCATTGCATATCTTTATTCTTGGGGACATGTTGAATCCAATGTTATCACTCTCTACATGTCATCCCAGTCTTGGCATTCTTGTGGTTTCTTTTGTTTGCTCTGGCTAGTGGACGTACCTGTGTTATCTAACCTTGTTTGCAGGTTCATTCCATCCTAAGCCAACTCGAGACCACAAGGTAAGTATATGCATCAAAATCATGAGTATGAGGAGTTCTTTCTTATGTACATACTGTTTGCAAGAAGGACTCATGAGCATGAAGGTATTTTCCTTAATAATCTTTTGCTCTAATGCATATGGCCAAGATACATGTAACACATTGCCTACTCTGTCATGATTATGCTCTCACATGCCTCTATATTTCATATTTACATGAGTGCATACATGTAGGGGGAGCCTATGCTTGCTACATGTTCTTCCAAAGCTTTACTTGCTGTTCTGTATATCTTTATCTAAAGCTTTGATGTATGTTGCCATCAATTACCAAAAAGGGGGAGATTGAAAGCACAAGTGCTCCCTAGGTGGTTTTGATAATTGATGACAACATATCTCTTGTTGGACTAACACTTCTATCCAGCATGTTTCAGATAAGTTCAACAATGGAGTGGCATGGACCAAAGGTTGTGGGAACTCCTTCAAGATGCTAAGGACAATGGATTGGCTCAAGCTCAAAAGCTCAAGACTCTTCATTTTATATTTTAGTGATCCAAGATCACATTGAGTCCATAGGAAAAGCCAATACTATTAAGGAGGGATGAGGTGTTGCTTAATGAGCCTCTTGCTTCATGTGCTTAATGATATGCTCCAAAATCCTCAACTACTTTCCCATATCCACATATGACCTAAACTCTAAGCCAAACTCGGTCCTACCGATTCTTCCTATCCGGCGCCACCGAGTTTCACTTGTCATAAGCCACTGCCAAACCCTAATCAGCTCGGTCTCACCGATGGGATCTCGGTCTCACCGAGATGGGCTTGCAAACTCTCTGTTACCCATTGCAATATTCTCGGTCCCACCGAGATATGCAATCGGTCCCACCGAGTTTGCTTGACCAAATCTCAGTTTCACTTATTACCCAAATCGGTCCCACCGAGTTTGAGTAATCGGTCAAACCGAGTTTTGGATTTACCCTAACCCTAGCACATCGGTCCCACCGAGTTGATCCAGTCGGTCCCACCGAAATCACTAACGGTCACTAGGTTTACATTTTCGGTCCGACCGAGTTTATTGATTCGGTCCCACCGAGATTGGAAAACTGTGTAACGGTTGGATTTTGTGTGGAGGCTATATATATACCCGTCCACGTCTTTCTCATTAAGTGAGAGAGCCATCAGAACACACACACCATTCCAACTCATTTGTTCTGAGAGAGAACCACCTACTCATGTGTTGAGATCAAGACATTCCATTCCTACCATATGAATCTTGATCTCTAGCCTTCCCAAGTTGCTTTCTACTCAAATCTTCTTTCCACCAAATCCAAATCCTATGAGAGAGAGTTGAGTGTTGGGGAGACTATCATTTGAAGCACAAGAGCAAGGAGTTCATTACCTACACACCATTTGTTACTTCTTGGAGAGTGGTGTCTCCTAGATTGGCTAGGTGTCACTTGGGAGCCTCCGACAAGATTGTGGAGTTGAACCAAGGAGTTTGTAAGGGCAAGGAGATCGCCTACTTCGTGAAGATCTACCGCTAGTGAGGCAAGTCCTTCGTGGGCGATGGCCATGGTGGGATAGACAAGGTTGCTTCTTCGTGGACCCTTTGTGGGTGGTTGCTTCTTTGTGGACCCTTCGTGGGTGGAGCCCTGTGTGGACTCGCGCAACCGTTACCCTTCGTGGGTTAAAGTCTCCATCAACGTGGATGTAGGATAGCACCACCTATCCGAACCACGGGAAAAACATCCGTGTCTCCAATTGTGTTTGATCTCTCCAAACCCTTTCCTTTACATTCTTGCAAGTTGCATGCTTTACATTCCGCTGCTCATATACTCTTTGCATGCTTGCTTGATATGTATTGTGTGTGCTGAAATTGTGCCTAAACCCCACTTAAACCGAAAAAGCTTAAAAATTGCAACTTTAGCACTAAGTGTCTAATCACCCCCCCTTTAGACACATCTACTTCTAGATCCTACAAGTGGTATCAGAGCTTTGGTCTCCATTGCCTTGGTTTAATCACCATTGGAGGAAGATGGATGTGTCTACTCTAGGGAGTCTTAGACATAGAGTGCCTATTCTTGATGGAAAGTATTTTCATGAGTGGAAAAATGAGATGCTTGTAATCTTCAATCAATATCATTTGAACAAGTATATTGCTAGCCCTTGTGCACCTCATATTGATCCCTTGCATCCTACCCTAGATGAAGATATTGACATGATTCGCAATCTTAGAACTATTGAGCTCATCATTAGAGGATTGCCCAAAGATTTGATTGCTAGTTTGCCTACTCAAGATTGTGCCTATACTATATGGAAATTTCTTGAGGAACGGTTTCCCAATCATTCCTTGAAAACTTTGGATGAAATTCTCCAAAAATCTATTGCCTTGAGTAAGATGAACTCTAGTGATCCTAGTTTTGGTAAATGTCTTCTTGAACTTGCCAATCTTAAGCATGCTAAAGGAGATGTTGGAATCATTAATGATATCATACTCAAAGCTATAATAATTCATAAAAGTAACCACTTTGATCATTTATCTAATGAATTATCCTCTCTAGGAAATGATGAGTCACAAGATCATGATGAACATGAATATTATGATGATGATGACAGTGACTCCGATCTTGATGATGCAATGAGACATTTTGGTCTTATGGCAAATCTTCGGGGATATGAATCAGGAGGAAAGGAATGGGTTCTTGATAGTGGATGCACTGATCATATGACCGGAGATGAAGAGATGTTTTGTGAGCTTGCTGAAAACAACGGCCCTCGAAAATATGTCACCTTTGGTGATAATTCAAAGGTTAAAGTGGTTGGCCTTGGTAAGGTGGCCATCTCACATGATAGTTCCATTCAAAATGTCATGCTCGTTGAATCTCTTGGCTACAACTTACTTTCAGTTTCTAGACTTGCTGATTTCGGTTTGAATGTCCTATTTACTGAGGTAGATTGCCAAGTATTTCATCGAGACAATCATAAAATGGTCTTTACGGGTATGCGTAGAGGTGATCTTTACATTGTCGATTTCTCTAAAAAGGCACAACCTAAAACTTGCTTTGTTGCTAAATCCTCAAAAGGCTGGTTGTGGCATAGACGACTAGGTCACGTTGGCATGAGAAACCTTGACAAGCTTATTAAAGGAAATCATATCCTTGGAGTTAACGATGTCATATTTGATAAGGATAGACTTTGCAGTGCTTGTCAAGCAGGTAAACAGGTTGGAGGAAGACATCCCGTGAAGAACATCATGACCACAAGGAGGCCACTCGAGCTGCTTCACATGGATCTTTTTAGTCCCAATGCCTACAAGAGTCTCGGTGGAAATTCTTTTGGTCTAGTTATAGTTGATGATTTTTCAAGATTTACGTGGGTGTTCTTTCTTAATGACAAATTGCAGGTCCAGAAGATCTTTAGAAACTTCGCTAGGAAAGCCCAAAATCAGTTTGATGTGAAGATCAAGAAGGTTCGGAGTGACAACGGAACGGAGTTCAAGAACGCAAATGTGGACACCTTTCTTGACGAAGAAGGGATTTCACACGAGTTCTCGGCTACATACACACCTCAACAAAATGGAGTTGTTGAGAGGAAGAACCGGACGCTCATCGAAATGGCAAGAACAATGCTTGATGAATACAAGACGCCAAAGCACTTTTGGGCAGAAGCGGTTGAGACAGCTTTTCACGCAACAAATCGCTTATATCTTCACAAGCTACTCGGCAAGACGGCATACGAGCTCCTCACCGGTAACAAGCCTCAAGTTGGATACTTTCGAGTATTCGGCTCAAAGTGCTACATTCTTGATAAGCATTGTCGTTCAAGGTTTGCTCCTAAATCTCATGAAGGTTTTCTACTTGGTTATGGCTCAAACTCTCACACTTACCGTGTCTACAACAATTTCACTCGAAAGGTTGAAGAGACGGTAGATGTGAAGTTTGATGAATCTAATGGCTCGCAAGTAGAGCAATTGCCAATTGATGTAGGAGACAAAGACCCTTCAGAAGCAATTCAAGATTTGTCCATTGGCAAAATTCGTCCAACGGAGGTGAAGGAGAGTACTTCATCCGTCCTAGTGGAAGCTTCTACTTCACAACAAGGTGAACCAAGAATCGACACGGAAGCATCCACAAGTGGGACACACCAAGATGAAGAAAACGAGGAAGTACGTCAAGATGAACATCAACAACCTCCTTCTCCACCACGACAAGAGAACGACGACGTCAACAATGAAGAAGGCCAAGAAGAAGAACAAGATGAAGAAGATGTTCAACGAAGACCCAAGCAAAAGCTCTCACGAGTTCGAGCAAGAATTGCCAAAGATCATCCCGTCGAGCAAATCCTCAATGATATACAAACCGGGAGAATCACTCACTCAAAAACTCGTTTAGCTAACTTTTGTGAAAACTATTCATTCATCTCTAGCATTGAACCAATGAAGGTTGAAGAAGCATTGGAAGATCCGGATTGGATAAACGCTATGCATGAAGAGCTACATAACTTTGAGAGAAACCAAGTTTGGACATTGGTTGAGAAGCCCGACAACAACCACAACATCATTGGTACCAAATGGGTGTTTCGCAACAAGCAGGATGAAGATGGACAAGTGGTTCGCAACAAAGCATGTCTCGTCGCCCAAGGATACACACAAGTCGAAGGTATGGACTATGGTGAGACGTATGCTCCCGTTGCTATACTTGAGTCCATTCGCATCTTACTTGCCTATGCTAATCACCATAATATCACCTTGTACCAAATGGACATTAAAAGTGCTTTTCTAAATGGAGAAATAGAGGAGGAAGTTTATGTCAAACAACCTCCCGGCTTTGTCAATCCTAAGAAACCAAATCATGTTTACAAACTTCACAAAGCTCTTTATGGTCTTAAACAAGCTCCTAGAGCATGGTATAAATGCTTGACCAAGTTCCTTACTACAAGTGGTTTTGAAATTGGTAAAATTGATTCTACTCTTTTTACTAAAAGGGTTAATGGAGAACTATTTGTATGCCAAATTTATGTTGATGACATCATATTTGGTTCAGCTAACCCTCTCTTTAGTGAAAAGTTTGGAAAGCTAATGTCAGAGAAGTTTGAGATGTCTATGATGAGTGAACTCAAATTCTTTCTCGGATTGCAAATCAAGCAAACTAAGGAAGGTACATTTGTCTCTCAAACAAAGTACACCAAGGACTTATTCAAGAAGTTCAATATGCAAGAATGCAAAGGTATGTCTACACCCATGCCTACTAGTGGACATAATGATTTGACCAAAGATGGTGAACCTGTTGATCAAAAGGTTTATCGCTCTATGATTGGTTCATTGTTATACCTATGTGCTTCACGTCCCGATATTATGCTAAGTGTGTGCATGTGTGCACGATATCAAGCTGCTCCTAAAGATTGTCATCTTAAGGCTGTGAAAAGGATAGTGAGATATTTAATCCATACACCAAATTTTGGCATTTGGTATCCTAAGAGGTCTTCTTTTGATCTTGTTGGCTATTCCGACTCAGATTATGCGGGAGACAAGGTTGATAGAAAGTCCACTTCGGGTACTTGTCAATTTCTTGGTAGATCTCTTGTGTCTTGGTCTTCCAAGAAACAAAACTCGGTATCCTTATCCACCGCCGAAGCGGAATACATTGCCGCTGGTTCATGTTGTGCTCAATTACTTTGGATGACCCAAACTCTTAAAGATTATGGGATTTATGTGAAACATGTTCCACTGTTGTGTGACAATGAAAGTGCTATCAAAATTGGTCATAATCCTGTACAACATTCTCGAACTAAGCATATTGAAGTTCGTCATCATTTCATTCAAGATCATGTTGCTAAGGGTGACATCAATCTTAAGCATGTTCGCACCGATAAGCAATTAGCGGATATATTCACTAAACCGCTTGATGAGAAAGTGTTTTGCAGGTTGAGAGGAGAATTGAACATCATTGATGCTTCGAACTTGGAGTAGAAACTCCATTGGCTACATGCAAGACATGAGCTTATAACTAATCCATGATGTATCTCTTATGATAACTATCTTATGTCTTGAATATATTTGCACCTTGCATGTTGTCTAACCCATGTAGGTGCTTGGTTGAATTTAATTCCATGAGATTGCGACTCACTCACATCTTGAGCAATCTCTACAAGACCAAGACTCTACACAATAATGGTTGAAGACAAGGAAGCACAAAACCATTCAAACATATCCTTTGACAAATTCTATGTTAAGCTTCATGATTGTCATTTTTGGATACACAAGTGCTCTTCCTTGCAAGAACTAACCCATGTAGGTAGATGAACTCAAACTCCAAGTGGTGCTCCCAACTCTTGATGAACTACAACAACCTGAGCACCCACACAAGTTCAACTACATGAGCAAGAACCACATCACCACCCAAGGTATGTCATTCCATCTTAGAGAAGCTTTACTCCAAGAAATGAGTCAAAGCAACTCAACAAGATGTGAATACATCAAGATGCTTAAACGAAAAATGGTAACCTCATTTTGAGCTTAAACGATGAGTACGACCTATGATCAAGTGTCCTCACTTGACTCCTAAGTCAATATACTCTAACATAGGTGACTATGTCACCGCCCAATTCTAGATGAAGTTCTCTTCTGTCCTTTTCTGAGTTATTGCATTTGTTCCTTGCATATTTGTTTCCTTCTCTCTCAAACAAAAAAAAACTTCATCTAGAAACTTTCTCTTTTTCCTGCTTGTTTTTGTTCTGCATATTTCTGCATCAAATTTCTTGCAAATCCTTCAGCTAATTCATTGCAAATCTTTGTGAGATCTTACTTGACTAGTGAGCTGAGGTGACAAGTGTTTTTCTCTGTGTAAACTCGGTTTCACCGACTTGCAAATTTCGGTCCAACCGAATCTTTTCGGTACCACCGAAATGTGCCACTCGGTGCCACTGACTTTGTTATCAGAAAACCATTTTGCCACTTGTTCTACATTTCTTCTGATCCAGCTCCACTCAATGAATCTTGTCCTCCACAAGCATCACAATTTTATCCTCTACTTTGTGCTGAATCTCAAGGACCAAACCTATTCGACGGATTCTAGGAAAAACCTTCTTGGAAATTGATGTCAAAGGGGGAGAGAGAGATCACATCAAAGCTTGTAGGAAAGAGAGATCACACCAAGAGAGAAAAAGTATTAAGGGGGAGAGAAAGTCTCAAGGATCCCAGATGTTGTTAAGGGGGAGAGAGAGATCTCCAGGCAGAGAAAAATACTCAAGGATCCCAGATGCTTGATGTTCAAGAGGAGAGATGCCACATGTCTTTTTGGGGGAAAGACATGTTCATATGAACTCATTTGAATTAAGTTCTATTCAGCTCTGATTTTCTGTTTCCTATCTTCTCCCAATATCCCATGTAAGATTCAGGGGGAGCAAGACACCTAAGGGAAAAGAAATCAGCCAAATTCATTGCATATCTTTATTCTTGGGGACATGTTGAATCCAATGTTATCACTCTCTACATGTCATCCCAGTCTTGGCATTCTTGTGGTTTCTTTTGTTTGCTCTGGCTAGTGGACGTACCTGTGTTATCTAACCTTGTTTGCAGGTTCATTCCATCCTAAGCCAACTCGAGACCACAAGGTAAGTATATGCATCAAAATCATGAGTATGAGGAGTTCTTGCTTATGTACATACTGTTTGCAAGAAGGACTCATGAGCATGAAGGTATTTTCCTTAATAATCTTTTGCTCTAATGCATATGGCCAAGATACATGTAACACATTGCCTACTCTGTCATGATTATGCTCTCACATGCCTCTATATTTCATATTTACATGAGTGCATACATGTAGGGGGAGCCTATGCTTGCTACATGTTCTTCCAAAGCTTTACTTGCTGTTCTGTATATCTTTATCTAAAGCTTTGATGTATGTTGCCATCAATTACCAAAAAGGGGGAGATTGAAAGCACAAGTGCTCCCTAGGTGGTTTTGATAATTGATGACAACATATCTCTTGTTGGACTAACACTTCTATCCAGCATGTTTCAGATAAGTTCAACAATGGAGTGGCATGGACCAAAGGTTGTGGGAACTCCTTCAAGATGCTAAGGACAATGGATTGGCTCAAGCTCAAAAGCTCAAGACTCTTCATTTTATATTTTAGTGATCCAAGATCACATTGAGTCCATAGGAAAAGCCAATACTATTAAGGAGGGATGAGGTGTTGCTTAATGAGCCTCTTGCTTCATGTGCTTAATGATATGCTCCAAAATCCTCAAATACTTTCCCATATCCACATATGACCTAAACTCTAAGCCAAACTCGGTCCTACCGATTCTTCCTATCCGGCGCCACCGAGTTTCACTTGTCATAAGCCACTGCCAAACCCTAATCATCTCGGTCTCACCGATGGGATCTCGGTCTCACCGAGATGGGCTTGCAAACTCTCTGTTACCCATTGCAATATTCTCGGTCCCACCGAGATATGCAATCGGTCCCACCGAGTTTGCTTGACCAAATCTCAGTTTCACTTATTACCCAAATCGGTCCCACCGAGTTTGAGTAATCGGTCAAACCGAGTTTTGGATTTACCCTAACCCTAGCACATCGGTCCCACCGAGTTGATCCAGTCGGTCCCACCGAAATCACTAACGGTCACTAGGTTTACATTTTCGGTCCGACCGAGTTTATTGATTCGGTCCCACCGAGATTGGAAAACTGTGTAACGGTTGGATTTTGTGTGGAGGCTATATATATACCCGTCCACGTCTTTCTCATTAAGTGAGAGAGCCATCAGAACACACACACCATTCCAACTCATTTGTTCTGAGAGAGAACCACCTACTCATGTGTTGAGATCAAGACATTCCATTCCTACCATATGAATCTTGATCTCTAGCCTTCCCAAGTTGCTTTCTACTCAAATCTTCTTTCCACCAAATCCAAATCCTATGAGAGAGAGTTGAGTGTTGGGGAGACTATCATTTGAAGCACAAGAGCAAGGAGTTCATTACCTACACACCATTTGTTACTTCTTGGAGAGTGGTGTCTCCTAGATTGGCTAGGTGTCACTTGGGAGCCTCCGACAAGATTGTGGAGTTGAACCAAGGAGTTTGTAAGGGCAAGGAGATCGCCTACTTCGTGAAGATCTACCGCTAGTGAGGCAAGTCCTTCGTGGGCGATGGCCATGGTGGGATAGACAAGGTTGCTTCTTCGTGGACTCTTTGTGGGTGGTTGCTTCTTCGTGGACCCTTCGTGGGTGGAGCCCTGTGTGGACTCGCGCAACCGTTGCGCAACCGTTACCCTTCGTGGGTTGAAGTCTCCATCAACGTGGATGTAGGATAGCACCACCTATCCGAACCACGGGAAAAACATCCGTGTCTCCAACTGCGTTTGATCTCTCCAAACCCTTTCCTTTACATTCTTGCAAGTTGCATGCTTTACATTCCGCTGCTCATATACTCTTTGCATGCTTGCTTGATATGTATTGTGTGTGCTGAAATTGTGCCTAAACCCCACTTAAACCGAAAAAGCTTAAAAATTGCAACTTTAGCACTAAGTGTCTAATCACCCCCCCTTAGACAGATCTACTTCTAGATCCTACAGTAGTCTTCTTTTATTTTGGTTCCGTAGTCGGACCTTGTATGTATTGGTTGATGTAATGTTTTATTCATGTAATTGTGTGAAGTGGCGATTGTAAGCCAACTATGTATCTCTTTCCCTTATGTATTACATGGGTTGTGTGAAGATTACCTCACTTGCGACATTGCTTTCAATGCGGTTATGCCTCTAAGTCGTGCTTCGACACGTGGGAGATATAGCCGCATCGAGGGCATTACAAGTTGGTATCAGAGCCTTCCCCGACCTTAGGAGCCCCTGCTTGATCGAATCGTTGGCATTATTGAGTCTAGAAAATGTTTGGAGTCATTTAGGAATTATATATCTTTTTACTCCTCAGTCCCTTCGTCGCTCTGGTGAGGCATCCCGACGTAGAGTTTTGACTCTTCTCTTCTCAAATTTCGCTAAAAAAATTTAGGATCACGTGGGTATCTTGGAATCGTTTTGATGGTTTTGTGACGAGAACATTGTTCTTGGTGCCTCCTGACATTTAGGGGTTGTGGCAGTGTCCCGGGGAGTTGAGCTCCAAGGTGTTGTCGTCACAATTTTATCATTGCAGTTCTGGAATACCTGAGATTAGTTTTGCCGACATCGAAAATCTCTTTTATGCAGTTCGTTGGTGAGATAACCTCGACGCCACCCAGTACTGGGGCGGGAGTTCGGGAGTATAGCCATAACTTGTATAATGGATGCTTTTCGAAGGTTGAGGTAGATGGTTTCCGAAGTTTTTTCTCGGTTATGTGTTGAAGGATGGATACAGCTGGATGTAGGATTTGCTAGATTTGGGTGAGATATTATGCTTCCCCTGTATCCCCAACACCTGATTGCATAACCGGAAAAATTGCGGGAGTTTATAAGTGGGAATTCAAGTAGCTCTTAGGATATCTTTCCGACAGAGGTATGATATGAAATTGGGGTTCGACGTCTAGTGGTCCACCTATTCATGGTTGGTTTAAAGTGGTCTCGTTGTGTCTTAAAGAGTCCTTGGCTATGCTGACTCGGGGACGCTTCGTATGTCATGTGCACTGCCTTGTACATGATGGTGCTGTACGATCAAGCCCGTGTAGGCCCCACCACGAAAACATCGGACGAAATCTCTATCATATGTTTGTTCCGGCTTATTTTGCAAGACAATCCTTTGTTTTGTTTTTGAGTTGTGGTATTCGAGTTGCTTCGAAGTCAAATGTTAATTCCATACCTTTTTCTAAGTGGTGTTCTCATATTCCTATGTGAATACTAATTCTTCTCGATCATCGACTCTGTCATGTCAATCCTTTTCAACCGGTGTGTCTCTCTTCAAGTGGATCCGATCACTTCAACATTCGCAAGATCAATTAACAGTTCTTATCAACGGTGTTTGTTTCATCCGTATCCAAGTTGCCTTTGTTTTTCCCGCCCACCCACCCTTTTTACTCAAGGACTAAGATTTCGTAATCCAGTATCATCTTATTGATGAGAAGCCTCTCCATTCTTTTTCCGTCAATGTTCTTATCCGGCTATTCTCATGAAGATTCTAACGGAGCTTCAAGTTCGTCACTCTTCACTCATTTTCTTCTCCGGTGGATTCAATTCAAGCTTTTGGTGTTGATCATATCCTTTTCCTTGTTTCAGAAGTTTTATCATACCGGTGCACGTCATAATCATCCACTCTTCGCTATTCATTTGTTCCGGAGTGTTCAAGATATCTCGAGTCTGTTATCTCATTCAAGCCATTTAATTCAACCGGTGCAATCTTTCTTTTAAATTGTTCAACAGTGTTTTCTTTTGAGTGGTCCCTAACCCACAGGTCTTTTTCCAGGATCTTACCTGACTCTTCTAATTCTCCCGGAGATATCCGTAAAATTCTTTTTGAAGTTTGACGTAAGAATGAATTGTCATCAGTCAAATGCCTTTCTCCAAGATCTTATAATTCTTTTCATCGTTGGTTTGACCTTTCCAATTTTAATCCTTGAGATCTCAACAATTTGGTGGTGTTTCTCATCGTCATTCTTAGATATTGAAGACCGAAGAAGAGTTTCTCTTTAATCTTGCTCCATTCTCTTCAAGATTCATGGTGCTAGCTTGTTGCCATCCTCTCATAATTATTTTCGATTGTGAGAATCTTTTTCACCCATCAAGAGATATTCAAGGGTATTTTCAATTCGATTATCCGGAGCCCATCATTTCAGAAGACTTGTTCATTCTCAGCTTTCAGCTCTCGTTCCCCAAATCTTACCGGTGCATCTTTCAAATTTCTCTAATCAGCTCGGGATCTATTCGTTCACTTGTATCTAAATTCTCTCAAGTATCTTATTTCGTTCTCTTCCCGGTGGTTCTTTATCTTTTATTCGTTCATTTTCATTTTTTTTACGGTGGTTCGTTCAAGATCTCTCTTCCTTGGCTATCATATCAATTCTTTCATTCTTTAAGATTATACATGTGGTTCATTGAAGACCTTCTCAAGTTTGATTTATATCTCTCTTAATCTTTTCAACGAGAATAAGTAGTATGCCAAACCCGTTGCTTGTCATCAATTTAATTGGTGAAGGATGAGCATAATGTAATTCTTATTCTTGTTTCATCAAGTAAACTCAATTCCTTATTCAGGAGGCTCATCAAATTCCTGATTTCAATTGTCTCATCTTCTCTTTTTCCCGGAGTTCCAACCTTTTTCAATTATTTCACCACGGAGATTCATTTAAATCGGTACAAGGATTCACCTTGTGTTTGCAACTTCTCTTTCTTTACATTTGATCATTCTTGTGTTTAACGGAGTTCTTCATGGAGGTTCTACATGATGGTTCATCAAGGATTTGATTCCTTCTCGAAGTTTTCATCGAGATTCATTTCTAGGGAGCTCAAGCTTTCTTCTTCTTGCAATCCGGAGTGCAATTCTTTCTACCGTATCATCGGAGGTGGTGTTATGTCATTCTTGATAATTTTCCTTCATGTTTCATGATTCACAAGTTATCAAGTATGAGATATTTTAAATCCATCAACCTATTCGTTGGAATTATCTTGGGTTATATTTCACCTAAAGCCTTCCCTAAGGTTTGTTGCTATCTATGGTGCTTATAAAGGACCCAAGTTCTTCTTTATCCTTCTGATGAACAAATTCCTCGTCTTCTTGTTCTTATCAATCCAATATTGTTTTCGTTAGTAGCAGAATTTCACCTCAAGTTCTAGAGATGTTTTCCATAAGCCCACTACAAGCTTACCCTCTTCGTTGTTGTTTTCCCAACAACCCCGCGCAATCCTTTCTTGCAAGGATGCTTTCCAAGTTCAATTGTGGTAGAAGTTGTCATTTTCTTCTGCGCTCTTTTGTTCCGACAATCTACCTTTGATTCTTTCATCCGGAGGCATTGTGATGTTGCTCTTTTCTCTCATCATCTTGGATCGTGTTCTTTTCGTGCTTATCAATTTAACCGGAGTGTTCTGTCCTTTTTGCTCAAGTTCTTTCGCCTTATCAAGCCTTGCATCCCTTCTCAACCGGAGTGCTGCCCAAATTTGTTCTTCCTTGTTCCTCTTTGCTTACAGAGTGTTTTCAACTTCATTTATCTCCGTTGTATTCTTTTCTCGAAATGGTTTAACCTTTTCAAGGTTCTTTGGTCTCACTCATTTGTCAAAGGAGCAACTTAGTTTTACCTCTCCTCTTTCTCTTCCGTTGTCCCTCCGGTGCCATTCTAGATCTCGGGACGAGATCCTCTTGTAGTGGTGGAGTGTTGTGACGCCCCGAGACCGATGTGCCAGGTGTCCTCCAGTTATTCACTGTTGTTGCCTTGTCATTGCTTGCGTGACATGCTTTGCATATCATGCCATCTTGTGCATTTCATTTGCATACATGTTCGTCTCATGCATCCGAGCATTTTCCCCGTTGTCCGTTTTGCAATCCGGCGCTCCTATGTCACCCGTTGTCCCTTTCTACCCCTTTTCGTGTGCGGGTGTTAAACGTTTTCGGATTGGACCGAGACTTGCCAAGCGGCCTTGGTTTACTACCGGTAGACCGCCTGTCAAGTTTCGTGCCATTTGGACTTCGTTTGATACTCCAACGGTTAACCGAGGAACCAAAAAGACCTCGTGTGTGTTGCAGCCCAACACCCCTCCAAAGTGGCCCAAAGCCCAGCTAAACCCCCTCCATCATATCGGTCGTTCGATCACGATCGCGTGGCCGAAAACCGCACTCCATTTGGAGCCTCCTAGCCCCCTCTACCTATAAATATGTGGCCTCCCCCGAAAAATCCACGCAGATCTAACCCTATCTTCGTCCTCCTTGCGCCGCCGGACACGTCCGCCCGACGGCCGGACATGTCCACCCCGTCCGGCCACGTCGCCCGTCCAATGACGCGCTGCCACGTCGCGCCGCCGCCGCTCTCCTCCTATCGGACGCCGCCATCTCATCAAGCGCAGCGCCACCTCACCGCGCTTCCTCCCGCGGCCCGCCGGACCCGAGGCAGGCCCGCTCGGGCCCGGATCTGCGCGCCACCCGCCCGCGTCCTTTAGCGCTCGCGGCCGCCCGCCTCGGCCGCCGCCAGGCAACGCCGCCGCGCCGCCCTGGCTCCGGTCGCCGGACTCGCCGGCGCGCCCGCCTCGCCCCGCCTCGGAGGACACCGCAAACCGCGCCTCCTCGTTAGCTCGCGGGAAGCCGTGTGCCGCCGCCCCGTCACCGCGCATGCACGCCGCCGGCCGCCGGATCCGGCCACCTACACCGCCTCCTCCGCCTTGCCTCGACCGGCGCGGCCCCAAGCACAAACTCCGGCGATCTCCTTGAAGTCCGTGCCGGCCGATCTGGATCTAGATCCGATCTGGAACCCTAACTTCTCGGATTGACTTTTGCCCCTTCATAGTTATTTATTTGCATTTTTCCGCATGCCATAACTCTGCATCCGTAGCTCTGTTTTGCGCGTGTAGCATATCAAAATGTTCGTCTCTAGGAGTACATCATTTCATATCAGTGCATCATTTTCATTTGAGCTCATCTTGATGCCCAAAATGCTGTTGGAAGAGGGCTATGTGATAAACTTGGCAGATCTGTTTCATCAATTGGCATTTTGTCATTTTTGCCATGATTAATGTGTGCATGATATGCTCCTGAGCTCTACATGTGTTTTGTTATATGCCATGCCATCTTTACAGAGGTGCTGGCCATGTATTTTTGTGATATGTGTGGTGACTAGCACAAGCTTGCAAAGTAGCATAATCGGTAATGCTGATTTCAGGGACTTAGATTTTCACCAAGTCCTTGTCCTGATTTTGTCGTTATGCAATATGTTCATGTTGTTTCCTAGTGATCCGTTCCTCTTTTTATGATGATAAGTAAGGATGGTTTGTTAACATTGTGGTGATCTATCCATCCATGTCTTTGTTTGCATTTATGGGGCACCCTAGCTTCAGTCAATCGAGCTCTACTTTTGCTATATCGTGAATCCTGGCAGATTGTTGACTTGTTAGCGATTTTGCCGAGGATGTTGCTATTGATCCGTGCGTTCTATGTTGTTGTTCTTGCCATGTCTAGCTTATGCAATATGTCTTCTTGATGGGTGTATGCTTAGTGTGTCATGCCATGCTCTGTAGTGAGTGCATCGAGCTCGTAAACATGCCTACTCATTAACTGATTTGCATGCTCCAGTTTATCACTAAGTCTGAGATCTGTTTATATTTTTGCCATGTTCATATGCTTGCAATTGTATTTTTTGATCCCTTTTGGCTCAAGGTCACTAAGGGACTTTTGTTAAGTGCTTTGAGTAGCTTCGTGACATGCCTTGCTTTGCCATGTTAAGTTCCTGTAGCATGTAGTTTTCATGCTCTAAAGTGTGCTTCCTGATGATAAATTCCAGACTTGTGTTAATTTCACTAAGTCTGAAACCTGTTATCATTTGCACTTTTGCCATGCTTGTTTGAACCTGTTAATGTATGAATTAGCCGTAGCTCAGTGTTCATCTTTTATCAATCATCATGAGTGCATCCCTGCCATGTATCTTGTTGCCATGTTTGAGTGCTGTAGCATAATTATCTTGATGCATTTATATGGCTACTTGCTGATTATCGCAGACCGGTGCCATATTTGTTTTGCTTGCCATTTTCAAACCGTGCATCCGATTCCGGTGATCTTTATATCGATTTCAACCCAAATCACCTCACCTTTCCAGTGGCACTCTTGGATTTCCATGTTGAGGCCAGGTTCAATCATTCCTTTCCAAATCATGCATATGCATCGCATACCGCATCCCGCATATCATACCATGTTCATGTGTTTGTTGTTTACTATGTTGTGTGCTTCTTTCGGGTGTTGCTTCTTCGGGTTGATTCCGGTAACGTCGTGATTGTGAGGACCTGTTCGACTACGTCCGTTTGTCTTTTTCATGGACTCGTTCTTCTTCCTTGCGGGATTTCAGGCAAGATGACCATACCCTCGAAATCACTTCTATCTTTGCTTGCTAGTTGCTCGCTCTTTTGCTATGCCTATGCTGCGATACCTACCACTTGCTTATCATGCCTCCTAGATTGTTGAACCAAGCCTCTAACCCACCTTGTCGTAGCAAACCGTTGTTTGGCTATGTTACCACTTTACTCAGCCCCCTCTTATAGCGTTGTTAGTTGCAGGTGAAGATTGAAGCTTGTTCCATGTTTGGGACATGGTTATTTTGTTGGGATATCACAATATCTCTTATTTAACTAATACATCTATATACTTGGTAAAGGGTGGAAGGCTCAGCCTTATGCCTGGTGTTTTGTTCCACTCTTGCCGCCCTAGTTTCCGTCATATCGGTGTTATGTTCCCGGATTTTGCGTTCCTTGCGCGGTTGGGTTATAATGGGAACCCCTTGACAGTTCGCCTTGAATAAAACTCCTCCAGCAAGGCCCAACATTGGTTTTACCATTCGCCACCTATACTTTTTTTCCCTTGGGTTCTGCAGACTCAACGGTCATCTTTATTTTAACCCCCCCGGGCCAGTGCTTGTCTAAGTGTTGGTCCAACCGAGCGATGTCCGGAGCTGCCAGGGGCAACTCTGGGCTGGCCCACCCGACGTCTTGCTCATCCGCTGTGCCCTGAGGACGAGATATGTGCAGCTCCTATCGGGATTTGTCGGCACATCTGGGTGGCTTTGCTGGTCTTGTTTTACCATTGTCGAAATGTCTTGTAACCGGGATTCCGAGTTTGATCGGGTCTTCCCACTAGAAGGAATATCCTTCGTTGACCGTGAGAGCTTGTGATGGGGTAAGTTGGGAGACCCCTGCAGGGATTTGAACTTTCGAAAGTCGTGCCCGCGGTTATGGGCAGATGGGAATTTGTTAATGTCCGGTTGTAGAAAACCTGAAGTTGACCTTAATTAAAATACATCAACCGCGTGTGTAACCGTGATGGTCTCTTCCGGCAGAGTCCGGGAAGTGAACACGGTGTTGGAGTTATGCTTGACGTAGGTTGCTCTAGGATCACTTCTTGATCATAGTTTCTCGATCGTGCTTTGCCTTCTCTTCTCGCTCTCTCTTTTGCATATATGTTAGCCACCAAATATGCTAGTCGCTTGCTGCAGCTCCACCTCATACCTTTTACCTACCCATAAGCTTAAATAGTCTTGATCGCGAGGGTGTGAAATTGCTGAGTCCCCGTGACTCACAGATACTTCCAAAACCAGTTTGCAGGTGCCGTTGAACCGTGCAGATGACGCAATCAAGCTCAAGGAGGAGCTCGATGAAGATCTTGTCCTTTGTGTTGTTTCGTTCTAGTTGATCAGTAGTGGAGCCCAGTTGGGGTCGATCGGGGATCTGTGTAGCATTTGGGGTAGTCTTCTTTTATTTTGGTTCCGTAGTCGGACCTTGTATGTATTGGTTGATGTAATGTTTTATTCATGTAATTGTGTGAAGTGGCGATTGTAAGCCAACTATGTATCTCTTTCCCTTATGTATTACATGGGTTGTGTGAAGATTACCTCACTTGCGACATTGCTTTCAATGCGGTTATGCCTCTAAGTCGTGCTTCGACACGTGGAAGATATAGCCGCATCGAGGGCGTTACACGCGCCTTGTCGTTCTTCAAGCTGATGAAGAAGAAAGTTCCGTTCGAGTGGACCCCCGAGGCCGACCTGGCATTTCAAGACCTCAAGAGATACTTGACGAGCCCGGCGGTGATGGTGGCACCTCGTCCTCGCGAGCCCTTGGTACTTTACCTGTCTGCCACACCCCACTCCGCTAGCGTGGCGCTGGTAGCCCTCGGGGAGGGGCTCGAGGACGAGGACCAGCCTAGTGGAGTTGCCAAGCCGGATGAGGCAGCTCAGCACCAAGGTGATGCTCCTGAGACAGCGGCTGCCCCGATCAGTCATCAAGCCCCAGGAGCTGGAAATCCACAGGAAACACCTCAGTCCCCGAGAGCAAAAACTCCATCAACTCTCCCACCCTTGTTGAGCACCCTGTCGGCGTTCTGGGAATGGGGGTCCCCAGACTTGCCTGCCTGCGGCCCGCAGCATGGCTCCTCCAGCGGCCCCATACGACCCATCTTCACCAGCAAACATTCAAGACCCTCGCGAGGCGAACGATGCAAGACCTCCTCAAGGGCGGCCTCACCAGGCTGGCTCACGAGGGGCGGAGAGATCAAGGCAAGGCGAACCTCGCGAGGTCCCAATGACGCAAGCCATGACGATCAAGACCAGGCGGGCGCCAGGCGGGAGCCAGCGCATAGTGTCCCCGTTTCCTCTTTGGTGTCAAGGAGGCAGGAGCAAGCAAGGAGTTCCAAGGCATCAGGCAAAGGTTTCCATATCAGCGCAACAAGACCAAGACCAGCAGGACGGCGGGACGGAGGTCACCGTGGAGCCCAAGACGGCATCACCACCAGAGCCTTTGGCAGGCAAAGACTACTTTTGTCAGGATAGCTTGTACTAGCTGTCCCCCTTCAAATTGGCTGTTGTGGGATCCCTTCCTGCTCAATATTTGGGAAGAGGACTAGGGCCTCTATAAATAGGACTAGCCACCACCATAACATGGGAGAGGATCCAGATCATCCTCAAACACACAAGTTCACCAAGCACAAGAACATCTCTCCTCAGGAGGCTGTTCTTCCCTTGTAACTATTCATCCTCAGCCCAAGAGGAAATCCACCACACCAAACTAGAGTAGGGTATTACACCGCAACGGTGGCCCGAACCAGTATAAATCTTGCGTCTCGTGTTCTTTGGGTCCGTGAAGCTAGGCCATGAGATCGTTGACTGAGCGAGCTAGAAAGGGGGAAGATCTTCGTGCGCGCCCCAGTGTTCGAACCTCAAGGGTTTTGACAGAACCCGAAATCCGACATTTGGCGTGCCAGGTAAGGGTGCGCCGGAGTCTTCCTTCCGCCAGTCGATCCGCCGACACTCTGCAGCTCCAATGTCCGGCGGCCCGAGGACCAACGGCGACCGGTGGGGAGCTTGGCTGGCCCGGGCGGCCTCGCCTGCCGAAGAAGACCTCAACCCCGCATCCCAGGCAGCATGCGCACCGCCAAGTGCTGCAAGGCACGGGTGGCATGGTCAAGCGCCATCCACCCTTACTCCACGCCAAGTATGGGCAGCTGCAAGGGCTTCAAGCCATGCCATGGCCACGACGCCGCACACCCGACGGGAACAAGCAAACATGAAGGGCCGTGCTCACGGTGGCTCGCGAGCTGCTATGATGCCGGCTGATGGAGAGCAGCTGGAATGTGCTGCTGGAGCACATCGCCGTGCTACTGGACGCCGCGGCCTCGGGAGCGCCTCCCTTCTGCTCTCTGCTTACACCTCAGGCCGCGACCGGATCGCATGGCGGGCCTCACCGTGCTCATGCACCCCTGGGCGCGCATCTGGGATCCATAAACACTTGTGTGGCCAACGGCACCGAACGCCCAATTGCACCCCCGCCACCTCCAACGAGCGCAGGTACGAGCGTCGCCGCCTACGGCCCCGGCGGGATGCTTCCCTACCAACCTCTGGGCGGTGCGCTGGGCCGGGCGACATGGAGCGCGGGGCACTACGGCGAGGTCTTCGAGGCGGCGGCCTCGGAGGCCTACGTACCCCGCATGATGGACCGGGAGTACGCGCTGGAAGACGACCCTAGCTCGTTCCTCGAGCCGAGCTGGGAGGAGGAGGCACGAGAAACTGGGGCCTTCCAGGAGCCTCTCGGAAGCCTCACCAACCATGCCAGCAACAACAGCTACAGGGTACCACTAATCTCTGAGGAGCAAGCTTACGCTAACCATGGGCCGCATGAGGATCAGGTCACGGTGGCGGACGGCGGCCCCAGCTCGGCGGCCTCCCTTCCACCAGGGGGAGTGCACTGGGGGCTGCCGGGGAGGAGCCGGGAGCAAGGCCCCTCCCCGCATCGCACGGAGCAAGACATCCCCCGGAGGTAGGCCCTCTGCCAGGGAGGTGCCGGCGAGCCTTCCCCCGGTAGAGGACCCGTGGTCGCCGAGGGTGCCGCTGGCGTCCCCTTTGCCCCCTGGTGTCGTCCTGGTTACCGGTCGGCTCCAGTGGTGGTCGAGGGTGGCGCAAGGCGGGGCCCTCGTCTGGCGATATGAAGTAAGGCTCACGTCTGTGAAGATCTCCGCTCGTGACACTCTCACGTAATAATGAGTGGGGTTGTACACGCCCCGGAGTCTCAGGAGTGCCGCCCTCGGGCCTCGGGGGCTCCCTCCCACGACTAGTGGCAGCACTTAGCTCCGCGCTGGTGAGAAGGCAAGAAAACTAGACTAGGTGCCGGACGCGGCCATTTGCTTTCAATCTCTCTTTTTGTAGCCCTGTTTTCTGGTTTCGGATTTAAGTTGAAGCTGAGTTTTCGTTGGTAAGCGCGGGGGTGTCTTTTCTCGTTCATGCGATTTCTTGCGATTTGGTTCCTGGCCCTGGTTCGGGGTTCAGGGTTCACCCCTGCTGCCCCCCCCCCCCGCGCGCGAGCTCCTCGCGAGCGGGGGCTGGGAACGATGCGCACACGTCCCTCCATGGCTAACGCTCACTTCTCGCGAGGCCGTCTCGGGCGGATCGGTAGGTGTCGTGGTTCTAACTTTGACAGTGATGTAGGGGGGTGTGTATGGAGAGGCTAGATCTTAGCTATTGGGAAGTTGTAAACACACCAAGATGTACGAGTTCAGGCCCTTCACGAAGGAAGTAAACAACCCTACGTCTCGGTGCCCGGAGGCGGTCGATTGGATTATTGGTGTGTGAATAACAGAGGTGCGAACCCTTCATACAGAGGAGGGGGTGGCTTATATAGAGTTCGCCGGCCCTCTCCTGCCCTCAGTGATGCAGGGTTTTAGGTACATTTAAGGTTGGGCGTTACTGGTAACGCCCCTAATAAAGTGCTATAATGACCATAAAGACTACTTAATAGCCGACCGTTTGCCTGCGGAGTGACTTTAGGTCTCCTGGTAGTCAAGTGGTTGGCTTCATGGTCGAGTGATAGCCTTGGTCGAGTGTCTTGAACCCTCGAGTGGGATACCTTCAAGTCGATTGAAAGGTGACTTCTTCTAGGGATGTCCTAGGGTAGGGCTCTTTGGACAGGTCCGTGCCCCTACCCTAGGTACATAGCCTCATCATTAGCCCCCGAATGGATCGAGATTTGAGTGGGGAAAGAGTTGGAGATCCTTCCGACTAGTCCTTTGGGCTGCATGAGTGCCTCGTTTTGGGTCAATCGTCACGGATGATGTCGTCAACCTCTTCCAGTCGCCTTGATCCA